>NW_024061164.1:242500-401238 GCF_016432855.1 Salvelinus namaycush
AAGACTGATACGCTCCTTATGATTCCCCTGCGTCACCATGTCCAGGGGAACCGTGGTCTCCCTGACCACCCCTGACCCTAATGGCCGGCTATCTAGGGAGTGCACGGGAAAGGGAGAATCTATCGGCACAAGCGGAACCCCTAACCTAAGAGCGAGTCCGCGATCCATAAAGTTCCCAGCTGCGCCTGAATCGACTAGCGCCCTATGCTGGGAAGAGGGAAACAATTTAAGGAAAAAAATTAAGACAAACATATGACCAACAGGGGGTTCTGGGTGAGTTTGGTGCGGACTCACCTGGGGTGATCGAGAAGCGTTCCGCCTGCCATCTCGACTCCCAGACGGACCCCCCCAACACCGATCGGCCGTGTGTCCTCTCCGACCACAGCTGGTGCAGGGAGAGCCTCCTCCTCCGGTACCCCTCGGCACGGCCCCTCCCAACTCCATCGGAATAGGAGCGGAGGTGCTGGGTGGTGGAACGTACAGGACCCTCTCAGAACGCCGGCGGGCAGCCAGCAGATTGTCCAGTCGGATGGACATGTCAATCAGCTCATCCAGGGAAAGAGCGGTGTCCCGACATGCTAGCTCCCTGCGGACGTCCTCCCGGAGACTACACCGGTAGTGGTCAATAAGGGCCCTGTCGTTCCACCCAGATCCTGCAGCCAGGGTCCGGAACTCCAGCGCGTAATCCTGAGCGCTCCTCTTCTCCTGCCTAAGGTGGAACAGTCGTTCTCCCGCCGCTCGGCCCTCTGGAGGGTGGTCAAACACGGCACGAAAACGGAGGGTAAACTCTGGGTAGTGCTCCTTCGCTGAGTCTGGGCCATTCCAGACTGCGTTCGCCCACTCCAGAGCACGACCCGTGAGGCAGGAGACGAGGACACTCACCCTCTTCGCTCCCGAGGGAGTGGGTCTTACGGTGGCAAGGTACAGTTCCAGTTGGAGTAAGAACCCCTGGCACCCCGCCGCCGCTCCATCATAATCCCTCGGGAGTGTCAGACGGAGAGCGCTGGAGCCGGGGGATGGAGAGTCCTGGGCTGGAAGAGCCGAAGGTGGAGAGAGGAGACCACTCCTCTCCCATCGGTCCATTCGCTCCATCATTGAATCCATCGCCGATCCGATACGGTGGAGAATGGTGGTATGATGGAGCACCCGTTCCTCCATCGATGGGAGAGGGTTGGCCGCTGCTCCTGCTGACTCCATTTCTTTCTTGGTGCGGGATTCTGTAAGGACTGGGTGTCGGAGTGCGAAGTCAAGCGCAGGAAACAGCAGGTGCAATAACAAATGTTCTTTTAATGAACACTGAGAAACTAGGCCACCCTTCTATACACTGGGTGTTCTCATAAAACAACCCCAGACACGGGGGGAACGAAAACAGTGCAGTAACAACGTAGATCGAAACAAACACCACTCTTACCAACTAACAATCCCGCACAAAGAAACGGGCGGGCCGGCTGACTGATAAGCCCAACTAATTACAAACCTAATACAAAACAGGTGTAACCAATAAACACATAAGGAGGGGGAGAAAAGGATCAGTGGCAGCTAATAGGCCGGTGACGACGACCGCCGAGCGCCACCCGAACGGGAAGGAGAGCCTGCCTCGGTCGGAGTCGTGACACTACCACAACTGCTACTTGTATTATCACTGCTAATGCTACTACTACTTTTGCTACTATTAGTACTACTACTACTATTATTACAACTAATATAAGCACTACTTCTACTACTGCTACTATTACGACCACTGCTACCACTGATACTATTACTACTGCTGATACTATTACTACCACTACTACTACGACTACCATTACTACTACTGCTACTATTACTACTACTATTATTATACTACTACTACTATTATTACAACTAATAATACTACTACTTCTCCTACTACTAGTTCTACCACTACTCCTACTACTAAACCTACTACTACTAGTGATATTACTAGTGCTACTATAATTCTACTACTACTATAGTACTGTTTTACTACTACTAATACTACATTAATGTGTGTGTGTGTGTGTGTGTGTGTGTGTGTGTGTGTGTGTGTGTGTGTGTGTGTGTGTGTGTGTGTGTGTGTGTGTGTGTGTGTGTGTGTGTGTGTGTGTGTGTGTGTGCGTGTGTGTGTGTGCGTGTGTGTGTGTAGTCCCAGTCAGTAAGCCCAATATTCTGCTGAGTGATGCATCCCCGGCGGAGGGATCTTTGGTGTGGCTGCGCTGCGGCCTGGAGAACGGCACTGAGCCGCTTTACTTCTTGTGGGAGCATGAGACACACAGCGGATTGGTCAGCACCATCTCCGAGGGCAACAGCAGCATGTTCAACATGACAGAAGTCAACCGTAACCACACAGGCTGGTACCGTTGTGTGGCCCGGAACCAGGTCAACCAGGAACGGTCCGACCGCATCTGGCTGGACATCATCTGTTAGTATACACACTACACACTGAACACTACACCCTAAACCCTACACACTACCCCCGCATGGTGTCCCACACTGGAATGTTCTCTGCTGTACCTTTGTGTAGTTCCCTGTAAGTTCCCAGGACATCACTGAGGACCAGGTCAGGACCATGTCATGACTATTTTTAGGACATTCTCATTTTACTAGTTCTTAGGATGTTGTGTGATGTTCCAAACAAACTTTTTTTTGCACAGGAGGCTGCTGAGGGTAGAACAGCTCATAATAACAGCTGGAATGGAGCAAATGCAATCTCATCAAGTACCTGGAAACCATGTATTTGATACCAGTCTACTTTTTCTGCTCCAGCCATTACCACAAGCCCATTCTCCCCCATTAAGGTGCATCCAACCTGTTGTGTCTCTGAAGGACCTAGTTCCCTGTAAGTTACCAGGACGTCACTGAGGACCATGTCAGGACCTTTGTGTAGTTCCCTGTAAGTTACCAGGACGTCACTGAGGACCATGTCAGGACCTTTGTGTAGTTCCCTGTAAGTTACCAGGACGTCACTGAGGACCATGTCAGGACCTTTGTGTAGTTCCCTGTAAGTTACCAGGACGTCACTGAGGACCATGTCAGGACCTTTGTGTAGTTCCCTGTAAGTTACCAGGACGTCACTGAGGACCATGTCAGGACCATGTCAGGACCTTTGTGTAGTTCCCTGTAAGTTACCAGGACGTCACTGAGGACCATGTCAGGACCTTTTTAGGACCTTTTTAGGACGTTCTTGGGACATTGTGTCATGGTCCCCTAGAGGTTTTCTTCAAGTGTTAGTCCTAAGTGTCCCAAACCATTTTAAGTAAAGTAATTAAGTGGCATGGTGGTTTTAAGGTAAGTGGTACGATGTTCAGCTAAAATAGTGGAAACGTCTTTAATCAATGACACTTAATATTGACTTTATAAAATGATCCCCCTGGGATTTGAACTTACAACCTCTGGATTTGCGGTATGCTGATCTTTCTGCTGCGCCGCATAGTCTGTGAATCATCTTATAATACATCTCCGCACTTAGAAAAAGATCTATAAAGATCCATCTACACTGCTATTTTAGTTTTCACCCCACAAACAGGGGATGTCCTAAGGACATTCAGCCACATTCCCATTAGGTCTCTTAAAGGTTTTCGGCGAGATGTTATCCATGGAACATTCAATGACCACAAGGGGGCGTCGCATGATGGTCCAAAGGGAACGTTCTCTGGGGGACATTTTGTGTAGTTCAAAGGATGTCACTGAGGACCATGACATTATGTTTTTAACACGTTCTCTGGACATTTATTTTACCATGTTCAGGATGTCTTGTAATGGTCCCAAAAAATGCTATTTTATGTTTATATACAGTGGGGAGAACAAGTATTTGAAACACTGCCGATTTTGCAGGTTTTCCTACTTACAAAGCATCTAGAGGTCTGTAATTTTTATCATAGGTACACTTCAACTGTGAGAGACGGAATCTAAAATTCTGAAAATCACATTGTATGATTTTTAAGTAATTAATTTGCATTGGAGGCTATTTTGTAAATGACATCGCCGAAGTCGAGGATCGGTAGGATGGTCAGTTTTAGGAGGGTATGTTTGGCAGCATGAGTAAAGGATGCTTTGTTGCGAAAAAGGAAGCCAATTCTAGATTTAACTTTGGATTGGAGATGTTTGATGTGAGTCTGGAAGGAGAGTTTACAGTCTAACCAGACACCTAGGTATTTGTAGTTGTCCACATATTCTAAGTCAGAACCGTCCAGAGTAGTGATGCTAGTCGGGCGGGTGGGTGCGGGCAGCGATCGGTTGAAGAACATGCATTTAGTTTTACTTGCATTTAAGAGCACTTGGAGGCCATGGAAGGAGAGTTGTATGGCATTGAAGCTCATCTGGAGGGTTGTTAACAGTGTCCAAAGAAGGGCCAGAAGTATACAGAATGGTGTCGTCTGCGTAGAGGTGGATCAGAGACTCACCAGCAGCAAGAGCGACATCATTGATGTATACAGAGAAGAGAGTCGGCCCAAGAATTGAACCCTGTGGCACCCCCATAGAGACTGCCAGAGGCCCGGACAACAGGCCCTCCGATTTGACACTGAACTCTATCAGAGAAGTAGTTGGTGAACCAGGCGAGGCAACCATTTGGGAAACCAAGGCTATCGAGTCTGCTGATGAGGATGTGGTGATTGACATGAGTCGAAAGCCTTGGCCAGGTCAATGAATATGGCTGCACAGTATTGTTTCTCATCGATGGCGGTTAAGATATCGTTTAGGACCTTGAGCGTGGCTGAGGTGCACCCATGACCAGCTCTGAAACCAGATTGCATAGCGGAGAAGGTGTGGTGGGATTCGAAATGGCCGGTAATATGTTTTTTGAATTGGCTTTCGAAGACCTTAGAAAGGCAGCGTAGGATAGATATAGGTCTGTAGCAGTTTGGGTCAAGAGTGTCCCCCCCCCTTTGAAGAGGGGGATGACCGCAGCTGCTTTCCAATCTTTGGGAATCTCAGACGACACGAAAGAGAGGTTGAACAAGCTAGTAATAGGGGTTGCAACAATATCGGCAGATAGTTTTAGAAAGAAAGGGTCCAGATTGTCTAGCCTGGCTGATTTGTAGCGGTCCAGATTTTGCAGCTCTTTCAGAACATCAGCTGACTGGATTTGGGAGAAGGAGAAATGGGGAAGGCTTGGGCGAGTTGCTGTGAGTGCTGTTGACCGGGGTAGGGGTAGCCAGGTGGAAAGCATGGTCAGCCGTAGAAAAATGCTTATTGAAATTCTCAATTACTGTGGATTTATCGGTGGTGACAGAGTTTCCTATCCTCAGTGCAGTGGGCAGCTGGGAGGAGGTGTTCTTATTCTCCATGGACTTTAGTGTCTCAGAACCTTTTTGAGTGTGTGTTGCAGGAAGCAAATTTCTTCTTGAAAAAACTAGCCTTGGCTTTTCTAACTGCCTGTGTATATTGGTTTCTAACTTCCCTGAAAAGTTGCATATCACGGGGGCTGTTCGATGCTAATGCAGAACGCCATAGGATGTTTTTGTGTTGGTTAGGGGCAGTCAAGTCTGGAGAGAACCAAGGGCTATATCTGTTCCTGGTTCTAAATTTCTTGAATGGGGCATGCTTATTTGAGATGGTGAGGAAGGCATTTAAAAAAAATAACTAGGCATCCTCTACTGACGGGATGAGGTCAATATCCTTCCAGGATACCCGGGCCAGGTCGATTAGAAAGGCCTGCTCGCTGAAGTGTTTCAGGGAGCGTTTGACAGTGATGAGTGGAGGTCGTTTGACCACAGACCCATTACGGATGCAGGCAATGAGGCAGTGATCGCTGAGATCTTGGTTGAAAACAGCAGAGGTGTATTTAGAGGGCAAGTTGGTTAGGATGATATCTACGAGGGTGCCCATGTTTATGGCTTTGGGTTGGTACCTGGCAGGTTCATTGATAATTTGTGTGAGATTGAGGTTATCAAGCTTTGATTGTAGGATGGCTGGGGTGTTAAGCATGTCCCAGTTTAGGTCACCTAACAGCACGAGCTCTGAAGATAGATGGGGGGCAATCAGTTCACATATGGTGTCCAGAGCACAGCTGGGGGCAGAGGGTGGTCTATAGCAGGCGGCAACGGTGAGAGACTTGTTTTCAGAGAGGTGGAAGTAGAGTAGAAGTTCAAATTGTTTGGGATAGTAGGACAGAACTCTGCAACACCTCCCCCTTTGGTCGATCTAACTTGTCTGAAAATGTTGTAGTTAGGGATGGAGAATTCAGAGTTTTTGGTGGTCTTCCTAAACCAGGATTCAGACACGGCTAGGACATCCGGGTTGGCAGAGTGTCCTAAAGCAGTGAATAAAACAAACTTAGGGAGGAGGCTTCTAATGTTAACATGCATGAAACCAAGGCTATTACGGTTACAGAAGTCATCAAAAGAGAGCGCCTGGGGAATAGGAGTGGAGCTAGGCACTGCAGGGCTTGGATTCACCTCTACATCACCAGAGGAACAGAGGAGGAGTAGGATAAGGGTACGGCTAAAAGCTATGAGAATTGGTCGTCTAGGACGTCTGGAACAGAGAGTAAAAGGAGCAGGTTTCTGGGGGCGATAAAATAGCTTCAAGGTATAATGTACAGACAAAGGTATGGCAGGATGTGAATACAGTGGAGGTAAACCTAGGCATTGAGTGATGATGAGAGAGATATTGTCTCTAGAAACATCATTGAAACCAGATGATGTCATCACGTGTGGGTGGTGGAACTGAAAGGTTGGATAAGGTATAGTGAGCAGGGCTAGAGGCTCTACAGTGAAATAAGCCAATAAACACTAACCAGAACAGTAATGGACAAGGCATATTGACATTAAGGAGAGGCATGCTTAGCCGATTGATCATAAGGGTCCAGTGAGTAGTGAGGTTGGTTGGGGTCACGGCGATTCAGACAGCTAGCCGGGCCATGGGTAGCAAGCTGGCAGAGGATGGAGGTCTGTTTTTAGCCACCTCGTGCGTTTCCGTCGGTAGATTAGTGAGATTAGATCATTAACATGATTCCACCTTGTTGCTATACCGTCCTTTTGCTTGTTTAATGGCTCTATGGAGGTCGTAGCGGGACTTCTTGTATTTATTCCTGTCGTCAGCCATAACTTTGGGGTTGGCTGGAATAGTCCTGTGTGCGATAGCCTTGTCATTTAGTTTAGCACAAAAACTTTGGTGTTAATATTTTGGGAAACAGCGAACCTTCACTGTCGGGATAACGTCGGCGATGCATTCCCTAATGAAGCTGGTGACGGAGGTGGTTAGCTTGTCGATGCAATCAGCTAAGTCACGGAACATATTCCAGTCAGTGCAATCCTGTAGCATAGCATCCGATTCGCAGAACCGTTTCTCAGCGGAGCGCGTCACATGTACTTCCTGTTTGAGCTTCTGCTTGTAGAATGGAAGCAAGAGTAATGATCTGATTTGCAGAAGGGGGACTAAGGGAGGGCCTTGCATGCTTGCCTGTGGGTAGAATAACAGTGGTCCAGGACTTTATGCTTTCCTGCTTGTTTACAGTTCTTTAAGTCCCAGCTTGTTGTTGTTGTTGTTTTTGTCCTGAGGTGGAATAATATACAGCAGTCACAATAACAGCTGAAAACTCTCTCTGGAGGTAGAAGGGTCGTCATTTGACGGTAAATGAAGATGGGTGATCAACGCGTTGAGACTTCCACTGCGCAAGAGTCAGCACACCATTTGCTGTTGATGAAGAGACATAACCCTCCCCCTCTTGATTTCCCTGAATCCAATGTCCTGTCTGTTCTTGTCCAAAAGCCATGTTTCAGAAAATCTGTTACGAGAGTCCTGTTGATAGAAAATCCGCGATCACAAGTCATCCATCTTATTATCAAGTGACTTGGTCAATAGAATGAAGGGAAGAGGTGGCTGGTTTTCCCTTAATCTCACTAGGATCCCCCTCTCCTGCCTCCTTAACCCTGGCATTTCCTCTTGGATAGCCCGAAAAGTGGGTCGAAGTTGCACATAGAGCCCGGGGCAGATAGAGCCCGGGGCAGATAGAGCCCGGGGCAGATGAGTCAAAGTCAGTCGACTTTGACTCAATTTTGATCATAACAAAATATATTTGGTGCAAAAAAAGTTACGATAAATAACAAAAGAAGTTGAGTCGGAGCTCGCAAGACAGCAACCATACAGTACGGCGCTATCTTGTGTGTAACGTAGTGTGTGTGTGTAAAGTAATGTGTGTAATGTAATGTGTGTGTCCTTTCCCTAGTCGGTCCTGATATTCCCCAGATCGACGTGACCCCCTACAGTGTAACAGACAGAGGATACTCTGTTAAGGAGAGACAGACGGTCTCTCTGCTTTGCCAGGCCCAGTCCAACCCTCCCAGTCAATATGTTTGGTTCTACAATAACAGGTATGCTTTAATACACACACAGACGGACGCATGCACACACAAGAATAAGCACACACAATTATTAATCATTATATTGTTTGTTTTTTGTCTTCAGCATGTACATTTTGGGATAGACTAAATCTCTTAAACTCACAATAACTGAGCACTGCGTAGCAGTTTCATTGTTTTTATTGCTTCTAACCCCAGCCAGGTGTTTTATATATTGGTTTTAATCCCAGTAAGGTGTTTATATATTGGTTCTAATTCAGCCAGGTGTACACGGGACCCAAGTTCACCATCACTAGGATTCTGCGGATGCACACTGGTACCTACACCTGTCAGTCTCAGAACACGTACCTCAAAACCCGCTCTCTCAAGACCATCAACCTCACTGTTTACTGTGAGTAACCTCTGAGTTCTAACCCCTGACCTGTAACCTCTGACCTTCTCTCTCAACTTTCTACTGCTTCTCTCCATGTGGCTTCACCACACACACACACACACACACACACACACACACACACACACACACACACACACACACACACACACACACACACACACACACACACACACACACACACACACACACACACCGACACACACACACACCGACACAGAATAGTTGGCGATGCAGCAGACCTTCCTAAAATGGCACCGACAGAGAGGGCTGCCTTGCTTCTAGTCCTTAGGGAACTTTGCAGTATTTCGTTTTTTTATGTATTATATGTTACATTGTTAGCTCAGATAATCTTAGGTGTTACTACATACAGCCGGGAAGAACCATTGGATATCAGAATGATGTCAATATCAGAGGGGCGGAAGGTAGTCTAGTGGTTAGAGTGTTTGACTAGTAACCGAAAGGTTGCAAGATTGTATCCCCGAGCTGACAAGGTAAAAAATCTGTCGTTCTGCCTCTGAACAAGGCAGTTAACCCACTGTTCCTAGGCCGTCACTGAAAATAAGAATTTGTTCTTAACTGACTTGCCTAGTTAAATAACGCTCACATATATATATTTTTTACCAGCACTATGACCAGGAATAAGACTTTCCCTAAGCGGATCCTTTGTCCGAACCACCCAGGGTATTTAAACTGATTCCAGAGGCTGACCCAAAACAACGGCGCCGGAGAAGAGGTAGACGGAGCGGTCTTCTGGTCAGACTTCGGAGGCGCGCACACCACCCACCGCTTCCGAGTATATTACTTGCTAATATCCAGTCTCTAGCCAACAAAGTAGACAAAATTAGGGCAAGGATTGCTTTCGAGAGATACATCAGGGATTGTAACATACTCTGTTTCACGGAAACATGGCTCTCTCGGGATATGCTGTCAGAGTCGGTACAGCCACTTGGATTCTTTGTGCGTTGCGCTGACAGGAATAAACATCTCTCCGGGAAGAAGCAGGGCGGGGTGTACAGTGGCTAGTGAAAGTATTCACCCCCATTGGCATTTTTCCTATTTTGTTGCCTTACAACCTGTAATTAAAATTGATATTTGGGGGTTTGTATCATTTGATTTACACAACATGCCAACCACTTTGAAGATGCAAAATATGTTCTTTGTGAAACAAGAAATACGACAAAAAAACGGAAAACTTGAACGTGCATAACTATTCACCCACCCTAAAGTCAATACCTTGTAGAGGCACCTTTTGCAGCAATTAAAGCTGCAAGTCTCTTGGGGCATGTCTCTATAAGCTTGGCACATGTAGCCACTGGGATTTTTGCCCATTCTTCAAGGTAAAACTGCTCCAGCTCCTTCAAGTTGGATGGGTTGCTGCTGATGTACAGCAATTTTAAGTCATACCACAGATTCTCAATTGGATTGAGGTCTGGGCTTTGACTAGGCCATTCCAAGACATTTCAATGTTTCCCCTTAAATCACTCAGGTGTTGCTTGAGCAGTATGTTTAGGGACATTGTCCTGCTGGAAGGTGAACCTCCGTCCCAGTCTCAAATCTCTGGCAGACTGAAACAGGTTTCCCTCAAGAATGTCCCTGCATTTAGTGCCATCCATCATTCCTTCAATTCTGACAAGTTTCCCAGTCCCTGCCGATGGAAAACATCCCCACAGTATGATGCTGCCACCACCATGCTTTTTCTTTAAGCAATGGCCACTCTTCCGTAAAGCCCAGCTCGGTGGAGTGGATGGCTTAAAGCGGTCCTATGGACAGATACTCCAATCTCCACTGTGGAGCTTTGCAGCTAATTCAGGGTTATCTTTGGTCTCTTTGTTGCCTCTCTGATTAATGCCCTCCTTGCCTGGTCCATGAGTTTTGGTGGGCGACCCTCTCTTGGCAGGTTTGTTGTGGTGCCATATTCTTTCCATTTTTTAATAATGGATTTAATGGCGCTCCGTGGGATGTTCAAAGTTTCTGATATTTTTTTATAACCCAATCCTGATCTGTACTTCTCCACAACTTTGTGTCTGACCTGTTTGGAGAGCTCCTTGGTCTTCATGGTGCCGCTTGCTTGGTGGTGCTCCTTGCTTAGTGGTGTTGCAGACTCTGGGGCCTTTCAGAACAGGTGTATATATACTGAGATCATGTGGCAGATCATGTGACACTTAGATTGCACACAGGTGGACTTTATTTAACTAATTGTGTGGCTTCTGAAGGTAATTGGTATTTTTCGTGATTAACGATTTATTGTGTAATTGTAACAACATACAGGAACTCAAGTCCTTTTGTTCACCTGACCTAGAATTCCTCACAATCAAATGCCGTCCATATTATCTCCCAAGGGAATTCTCCTCGGTTATTGTCACAGCCGCTTATGTCCCCCCTTAAGCCGATACTGCTAGGTCTCTCAAGGAACTTCACTGGACCTTATGCACACTGGAAACAATATATCTCGAGGTTGCATTTATTGTAGCTGGGGATTTTCACAAAGCAAATTTGAGAACAAGGCTACCTAAATTCTATCAACATATTGACTGTAGCACTCGCTCTGGAAAACACTGGATCACCACTACTTTAACTTCCACGATGCTTACAAGGCCCTCCCCCGCCCTCTTTTCGGCAAATCTGAACACGACTCCATTTTGCTCCTCTATTCCTATAGGCAGAAACTCAAACAGGATGTACCCATGCTAAGGACTATTCAATGCTTGTCTGACCAATCGGAATCCACACTTCAAGATTGTTTTGATCATGCAGACTGGGACATGTTCCGCGTAGCCTCAGACAATAATATGGACGTATACGCTGATTCAGTGAGTGAGTTTATAAGGAAGTGCATAGGAGATGTTGTACCCACTGTAACTATTAAAACCTACCCTAACCAGAAACCTTGGATAGAAGGCGGCATTCACACAAAACTGAAAGCGCAAACCATTGCATTTATCCATGGAAAGGTGAAGGAGAATATGGCCGAAAACAGAGTAGTTATTCCCTCCGCAAGTCAATCAAACAAGTGAAATGTCAGCATAGACACAAAGTGGAGTCGCAATTCAACGGCTCAGACACGAGACGTATGTGGCAGGGTCTACAGACAATGACGGAATACAAAAGGAAAACCAGCCATGTCACGGACACCGACGTCTTGCTTCCAGACAAACTAAACACCTTCTTTGCCCGCTTTGAGGATTATACAGTGTCACCAACGCGGCCCG
Organism: Salvelinus namaycush; assembly: GCF_016432855.1. Lineage (NCBI taxonomy): Eukaryota > Metazoa > Chordata > Actinopteri > Salmoniformes > Salmonidae > Salvelinus > Salvelinus namaycush. The sequence goes on from NW_024061164.1 coordinate 254,404, forward strand.
CTACCAAGGACTGTGGAATCAGCTTGACGTGAGTAAGACATTTAAACGTGTTAACCCTCGCAAGGCTGCCAGCCCAGACGGCATCCCTAGCTGCGTCTTCAGAGCATGCGCAGACCAGCTGGCTGGTGTTTTTACGGACCTTTTCAATCTCTCCCTATCCCAGTCTGCTGTTCCCATATGCTTCAAGATGGCCATCATTGTTCCTGTACACAAGAAGGTACACTGTGCATCCGCTCAGTGTTTGAGATCAATTGACACCCTTTAACACGGAGCATTGAGATGTATTTTAAACTGCAAAACCCTTACGCACCACTGCACTTTATATACAAGGGTTGGCTGGTCTTCTCTAGTCAATCGTAGGCTCAGTTACTGGTATAATTTTTGGGGTTCACAACCATTTTATTTGCCATTTTATCTGCGCCTGACCTCCCGGGTGGCGCAGTGGTCTAGAGCACTGCATCGCAGTGCTAGCTGCGCCACCAGAGTCTCTGGGTTCGCGCCCAGGCTGGGCTGGGTTCGCGCCCAGGCTCTGTCGCAGCCGGCCGCAACCGGGAGGTCCGTGGGGCGACGCACAATTGGCATAGCGTCGTCCGGGTTAGGGAGGGTTTGGCCGGTAGGGATATCCTTGTCTCAGTATGTAAAATGTAATTTAAAAAAAATGTATGCACTCTACTGTAAGTCGCTCTGGATAAGAGCGTCTGCTAAATGACTAAAATGTAAAATGTAAAATGTATTTGGGCATTTTTATTGTTCATAAATGTGGTGGGTACTCTCTCCGTTCTCAGGACTTTATCCTGCTAACTGTTCCAAATGTCCGAACTGAATTTGGTTAAAGGGATTTTATGTACTCTGAGCCATCGGTTTGGAACGCCTTACAAAATAATTTTAAACTGAAAGAACTTGTCCCGATTGGTGTTTTTAAATCATTGATGAAGGATTTTGAGGATGATTTCCTGACCTGTCAATGTTTTAAATTAGCTGTTTTATGATTTTGTTTATGATTTTGTTCATAACGCTTGTGAATTCTACCATTTCTTTACTAGATTACCTGTAGTTTTTCATTTCAAATCTTAATGAGCCCTTCCTGGTTAAATAAATAAATGAAATAAAAATAAAAATAAAAAGGTAACTGAACTAAATGACTATCGCCCTGTATCACTCACTTCTGTCATCATGAAGTGCTTTTAGAAATTAGTCAAGGATCATATCACCTCCACCTCACCTGACACCCTAGACCAACTCAATTTGCTTACCACCCCAATAGGTCAACAGACGATGCAATCGCCATCACACTGCACAGTGCCGAAGAGGAATACCTATGTAAGAATACTGTTCATTGACTATAGCTCAGCATTCAACACCATAGTACCCTCCATGCTCATCATTAAGCTTGAAGCCCTGGGTCTGAAGCCCACCCTGTGCAATTTGGTCCTGGACTTCTTGACAAGCCGCCCACAGGTGGTGAAGGTAGGAAACAAAATCTCCACCCCGCTGATCCTCAACACTGGGGCCCCACAAGGGTGCGTTCTCAGCGCTCTCCTGTACTCCCTATTCACCCATGACTGCATGGCCAAGCACGCCTCCAACTCAATCTTCAAGTTTGCAGACGACACAACAGTAGTGGGCTTGACTACCAACAACGACGAGACAGACTACAGGGAGGAGGTAAGGGCACTCGGAGTGTGGTGTCAGGAAAACATCCTCTCACTCAACGTCATAAAATCAAAGGAGATGATCGTGGACTTCTTAACAGCAAAGGGAGCACACCCCTATCCACATCGACGGGACAGCAGTGGAAAAGGTGGAAAGTTTTAACCTCTCTTGGGTAGGGGGCAGTATTTTCACATCCAGATGAAAAGCGTGCCCAAAGTAAACTGCCTGTTTCTCAGGCCCAGAAGCTAGGATATGCATATTTGGATAGATGTGGATATAAAACTAAAGTTTCTAAAACTGTTAAAATAATGTCTGTGAGTATAACAGTACTGATATGGCAGGCGAAACCCAGAGGACAAACCATCCCAAAAAAAAAACATTTCAGCCTACCACTATTTTCAATGGCTGTCACTTTTATTATAAGGCGAAGTCCTCCCAGATTGCAGTTCCTAGGGCTTCCACTAGATGTCAACAGTCTTTAGAAAGAGTTTCAGGCTGGTTTTTGGAAAAATGAGCCATAAATTGTAGTTTTTCTAGGTGGCTCCCATTTTGGCTGTAGTGTTTCTAAGCGCGTGAATGAGAGCGCATTCTTTGGTATTTTCCTACGGCAAAGACAATAACGATTCTCCGTCTTAAATTTTATCGTTTATTTACGTATTAGGGTAACTAAGGTTTGATTATAAACGTTGTTTGACTTGTTTGGAAAAGTTTATTAGTAACGTTTGGGATTCATTTTGTATGCATTTTGATGAAGGGAAACTGGGTGGATTATTGACTGAAGCGCCCCAGCTAAACTGAGTTTTTTTTGATAAAAAGAAGGACATTATTGAACAAAAGGACCATTTGTGATGTAACTGGGACCTTTTGGAGCGCCAACAGAAGAAGATCATCAAAGGTAAGGCATTAATTATATCGCTATTTCTGACATTCGTGTCGCACCTGCCTGGTGGAAATATGTTTTTCATGGTTTAGTATACGGGGCGCTGTCCTCAGATAATCACATGGTGTGCTTTCGCCGTAAAGCCTTTTTGAAATCTGACACAGCGGCTGGATTAACAAGAAGTTAAGCTTTATTTTGATGTATTACATTTGTGATTTTATCAAAGGTAAATATTTATAATTTAACTTTTTATGGCTGCAGGGGCAGTATTGAGTAGCTCTGATTAAAGGTGCCCATTTCAAACGGCCTCGTACTCAATTCTTGCTCGTACAATATGCATATTATTATTACTATTGGATAGAAAACACTCTCTAGTTTCTAAAACCGTTTGAATTATATCTGTGAGTCAAACAGAACTCATTTGGCACAAACTTCCTGACCAGGAAGTGGAAAGTCTGAAATCGATGCTCTGTTCTACTTCCTGCCTATACATGGGCATGATACGTAAGAGTCTACGTGCACTTCATAGACCTTCCCCTGGATGTCAAGAGGCTGTGAGAGAAGAAATTTAGTGTTTATCTTGGTCTGAAGTTGAATACAAGCTCTTTGTATGACGTGTCCCTCATTTCCGGTACTCTTGGGAGCGCGAGGTGGACAGTGGGATTGCCTTCTGTTTAGCTGCCGTTATGGACGACCAATATCTCCGGCTTTGATTTTATTTGATACATGTGACCATATCATCGTAAAGTATGTTTTTTCAATATAGTTTAATCAGATTATTGAAATTTTTTCGGGAGTTTTGCCGTGTTCCGTTCTCTGACTTTGTTGACGATGGAGAGATCCGTGCCACTTGGCTAGTGCGCGTGCTAATTGAAGAGGGAAAGTTGCCGTTCTAAATCCAAACAACGATTGTTCTGGACAAAGGACACCTTGTCCAACATTCTGATGGAAGATCAGCAAAAGTAAGAAACATTTTATGATGCTATTTCATATATCTGTCGTACATGTGAACTAGTCGTGGGCGCCCAACGTTTGGGTACTCTAGCTATACCGAAGCTGCATATCGTAATGAAGTTATTTTTAGAATTCTAACACTGCGATTTCATTAAGAACTAATGGATCTATCATTTCCTATACAACATGTATTTTTTAGTTATGTTTATGAATAGCTATTTGGTCAGAATATGTGTGTCAGAAAACGTGTCAGAAAAATATCCGGACGTTGTGGGAAAAAGTAGCTAAGTTAGCACAATGTGTAACCATTGATTTCAGCTCTAAATATGCACATTTTCGAACAAAACATAAGTGTATGTATAACCTGATGTTATAGGACTGTCATCTGAGGAAGAAAATCAAGGTTAGTCAAAAATTATATGTCTTTTGCGTGTTTGTTACGATCGCTTACTTTTGCTACTGGGAAATTGCTTGTGTTTTTGGCTATTGTGGTAAGCTAATATAACGCTATATTGTGTTTTCGCTGTAAAACACTTGATAAATCAGAAATATTGGCTGGAATCACAAGATGCCTGTCTTTCAATTGCTGTACACTATGTATTTTTCAAAATGTTTTATGATGAGTATTTAGTTATTTGGCGTTGGTGTCTGTAATTATTCTGTCTGCTTTCGGTGCAATTTCTGATTGTAGCTGCAATGTAAACTATGATTTATACCTGAAATATGCAAATTTTTCGAACAAAACATAGATTTATTGAATAACATGTTATAAGACTGTCATCTGATGAAGTTGTTTGTTGGTTAGTTTGGTTGGTTCTTGGTTAGTTAGATTGGCTTTGTGCATGCTACCTGTGCTGTGAAAAATGTCTGTCCTTTTTTGTATTTGGTGGTGAGCTAACATAAATATACGTGGTGTTTTCGCTGTAAAACATTTTTAAAATCGGACATGTTGGCTGGATTCACAAGATGTGTACCTTTCATATGCTGTATTGGACTTGTTAATGTGTGAAAGTTAAATATTTAAAAAATATATATTTTGAATTTCGCGCCCTGCACTTGAGCTGGCTGTTGTCATAAGTGTACCGACGTCGGGCTTGCAGCCATAAGAAGTTAACTTTAACTGCCATTTCACTGCTACCGTCCCACCTGCCCATAAGAAGTTAAGTTTGTCTGCGTACACATCACGGACAAACTGAAATGGTCCACCCACACAGACAGTGTGGTGAAGAATGCGCATCAGCTCCTCTTCAACCTCAGGAGGCTGAAGAAATTTGACTTGTCACCTGTAACCCTCACTAACTTTTACAGATGCACAATTGAGAGCATCCTGTTGGGCTGTATCACCATCTGGTACAGCAACTGCACCACCCACAACCGCAAGGCTCTCCAGAGGGTGTTGAGGTCTGCACAACGCATCACCGGGGGCAAAATTCCTGCTCTCCAGGACACCTTCAGCACCCAATGTCACAGAAAGACCAAAAAGATCGTCAAGGACAACAACCCACCGAGCCACTGCCTGTTCACCCGACTACCATCCAGAAGGTGAGGTCAGTACAGGTGCATCAAAGCTGGGACCAAGAGACTGAAAAACAGCTTCTATCTCAAGGCCATCAGACTGTTAACTTCTTGTCAATAGGGGGGCGCTGTTTTCACTTTGGAAAAAATCGTGCCCAATTTAAACGGCCTTGTACTCTATTCTAGATCATACAATATGCATATTATTATTACTACTGGATAGAAAACACTCTCAAGTTTCTAAAACTGTTTGAATTATATCTGTGAGTAAAACAGAACTAATTTTGCAGCAAACTTCCATACAGGAAGTGAAAAATCTGAAAACGAGGCTCTGTTTCAGGGCCTGCCTATTCAATTGCCTTATATTTATCGATATGCATGCACTTCATACGCCTTCCACTAGATGTCAACAGGCAGTGGAAGGTGGAATTGCTTGATCTGAGGTCGAACAAGAGCTTTTGGAGTGACAGGTCAGCCATTTTGTCAGTTTTCCAAGGCGCGCGAAGGAGCTCCACATTGTCTTCTGAAAAGCGGTCGGTATACACGGCGAATATCTCCGGCTCTGATTTTATTTGATACATTTGATAATAACATTATAAAGTATGTTTTTTCAACCGAGTTTTATCAGTTTATTCAACGTTTATTGGGACTTTTGGAGTTTTCCGTTCTTTGCACCAAGAGAGGATGGGAACGTTATCAACATTGGCTAGCATTGTGGCGTGAATTCGACAGAAGAAATGGACATTCTAAAACCAAACAACGATTTATTCTGGACCAAGGACTCCTTGTACAACATTCTGATGGAAGCTCAGCAAAAGTAAGAAAAAATGTATGATGTTATTTCGTATTTCTGTGTAAAATATTGACTCCTATTCTCCGCCATGTTGGTGAGTGCTGTCTCACAATAACGCAAGCTGTATGTTATGGTAAAGTTATTTTGAAAAATCTAACACAGCGGTTGCATTAACTTCTTCTGGCTGCAAGCCCGAGGCCGCCCACAATATGACAACAGCCACTTCAAGTGCAGGGCGCGAAATTCAAAATATATTTTTTAGAAATATTTAACTTTCACTCATTAACAAGTCCAATACAGCAAATGAAAGGTACACATCTTGTGAATCCAGCCAACATGTCCGATTTTTAAAATGTTTTACAGCGAAAACAGCACGTATATTTATGTTAGCTCACCACCAAATACAAAAAAGACAGACATTTTTCACAGCACAGGTAGCATGCACAAAGCCAACCTAACTAACCAAGAACCAACCAAACTAACCAACAAACAACTTCATCAGATGACAGTCTTATAACATGTTATTCAATAAATCTATGTTTTGTTCGAAAAATGTGCATATTTCAGGTATAAATCATAGTTTACATTGCAGCTACAATTAGAAATTGCACCGAAAGCAGACAGAATAATTACAGACACCAACGCCAAATACCTAAATACTCATCATAAAACATTTCTGAAAAATACATAGTGTACAGCAAATGAAAGACAGGCATCTTGTGATTCCAGCCAATATTTCCGATTTATTAAGTGTTTTACAGCGAAAACACAATATAGCGTTATATTAGCTTACCACAATAGCCAGAAACACAAGCCATTTCCCAGCAGCAAAAGTTAGCGATCGTAACAAACCAGTAAAAGATATATAATTTTTGACTAACCTTGATATTCTTCATCAGATGACAGTCCTATAACATCAGGTTATACATACACTTATGTTTTGTTCGAAAATGTGCATATTTAGAGCTGAAATCAGTGGTTATACATTGTGCTAACGTAGCTACTTTTTCCCACAACGTCCGGATTTTTTTCTGACACTTTTTCTGACACACATATTCTGACCAAATAGCTATTCATAAACATAACTAAAAAATACATGTTGTATAGGAAATGATAGATACACTAGTTCTTAATGCAATCGCCGTGTTAGAATTCTAAAAATAACTTCATTACCACATAAGGCTTACGTTATGGCGACCGAGTGCCCAAAACCTGGGCGCAAAACTAATAGTACACAGTTCGACAGATATATGAAATAACATCATAAAATGGGTCCTACTTTTGCTGATCTTCCATCAGAATGTTGTACAAGGTGTCCTTTGTCAAGAACAAATGTTGTTTGGATTTAGAACGTCCTTTTTCCCTCTTGAATTAGCAAGCGCACTAGCCAAGTGGCGTGAAGCTCTCCTTTCTGAACAAAGGCACACAACGCAACACGCCTAACGTCCCGAATAAATTTCAAAAATCTAATAAAACTATATTGAAAAAACATACTTTACGATGATATTGTCACATGTATCAAATAAAATCAAAGCCGGAGATAGTAGTCGCCTATAACGAAAGCTTTTCAGAAGACAATTCCAGGTCCAACCTCGCGCCTTCCTGAAAACAGGAAACTGGTGACACGTCATTCCAAGACAATTTATTCCAACTCAGACCAAGATAAACACTCCATTTCTTCTCTCACAGCCTCTTGACATCCAGGGGAAGGTGTATGACGTGCATGTATACTAATACGTATCATGCCCATTTATAGGCAGGACCTAGAAGAGAGCATCGTTTTCAGATTTTCCACTTCCTGGTCAGGAAGTTTGTGCCAAATGAGTTCTGTTTTACTCACAGATATAATTCAAACGGTTTTAGAAACTAGAGAGTGTTTTCTATCCAATAGTAATAATAATATGCATATTGTACGAGCAAGAATTGAGTACGAGGCCGTTTGAAATGGGCACCTTTTATCTGGCTACTCAATACTGCCCCTGCAGCCCAAACAGGTTAAACATCAGCTATCTGAACAGCTAACCGATCGCTGCAGCTGTACATAGCCTATCTGTAAATAGCCCACCCAATCTACCTACCTCATCCCCATATTGTTTTTATTTACTTTTCTGCTCTTTTGCACACCAGTATTTCTACTTGCACATCACCATCTGCTCATCTATCACTCCAGTGTTCACTTGCTAAATTATAATTACTTCGCTACTATGACCTATTTATTGTCTTACCTCCTCACGCCATTTGCACACATTGTATATAGATATATTCTGTATATTCTTTTTTTTCTATTGTGTTATTGACTGTATGCTTGTTTATTCCATGTGTAACTCTGTGTTGTTTGTGTCGCACTGCTTTGCTTTATGTTGGCCAGGTCGCAGTGTAATACATAAAAATAAAAATAAATTAAATTCCTTTACTTAGATTTGTGTGTGTTAGGTAGTTGTTGTGGAATTGTTAGATTACGTGTTAGATATTGCTACACTGTCGGAACTAGAAGTACAAGCATTTCACTACACTCACAATAACATCTGCTAACCATGTGTATGTGACCAATAACATCTGCTAACCATGTGTATGTGACCAATGCAATTTGATTTGATTTGATTTGACCTGTTGGAGCTTCGGGGGAAGAGACAGAACTATCAGGAGGTTCTAAGGTACCTAACACTTTGATGTCACTGTGATGTTACTGCCATGGCAACCCCTGGTTGACTGAAAGGCTGGTGCTTGTCATCCTGTGACGACACACAAACACACACACAATAACAACACAATCAACACAGTGTTGCGCTGTATGTTGTCCTCCAGACCCTCCAGATGGTTCCCCCTCCTGCTCTGTTCTGCCAGCAATGAGCTACTCCTCCCTCAACCTGACCTGTTCATGGCCGGGGGGCCTGCCCCCCCCTTCACTACGCTGGACCACAAACCTTCTGGCACAGGTACACATACACATACATGCACACGCACGCACACACGCAGAGAGGGTCCTAACAAATTAAATTATTGTTGTTCTGGTTGTTATTGTACCAGGGAGGGGCGTGGCTTGGGGGTGAAGGGGCATGGCCAGCCAACAATGTCTCCGTACTGCAGTCTGGATCCCAGACCTCCAACAACTCTCTGTTCACCTGCCTGGGGATACACCCTGCTCTCAACACCTCCACACAATGCACTGCACGGGCCTGTAAGTCTCACACACCTCCACACAATGCACTACATGGGCCTGTACGTCTCTCACACACACACACAAACACACAGCACCGAATAGGCCTGTACAGTGGTTCTTCCTTTAAAAGTTTGGAGCTTTAGTGGTAGGTGGTGGCATTAGAACGGAGTTAGAACGCTGATCTATTGGTAGTCTAAACTGTGGCAATTAATGGTTGGTGTTTTCAATCTGAGAGTCTCTTCTTTGGCACTAGAGTCCTGCATCAGGCAACAACAACAAAAACTGTCGGTGGTTCTGGAGTTAACCTGTCTAGCCCCGGGGTTCCGCTAGCGGAACTCCTCCCACATTCCACTGAAAGGCAGAGCGCGAAATTCAAAAAATATTTTTGAGAAATATTTAACTTTCACACATTAACAAGTCCAATACAGCAAATGAAAGATAAACATCTTGTGAATCCAGTCAACATGTCCGATTTTTTAAATGTTTTACAGCGAAAACACCACGTATATTTATGTTAGCTCACCACCAAATACAAAAAAGCACCGACATTTCTTTCACAGCACAGGTAGCTTGCACAAAACCAACCAAACTAACCAAGAACCAACCAAACTAACCAAGAAACAACTTCATCAGATGACAGTCTTATAACATGTTATACAATAAATCTATGTTTTGTTCGAAAAATTTGCATATTTGAGGTATAAATCATAGTTTTACATTGCAGCTACCATCACAGCTACCATCCCAAATAGCACCGAAGCAGCCAGAGTAATTATAGAGACCAACGTGAAATACCTAAATACTCATCATAAAACATTTATGAAAAATACATGGTGTACAGCAAATGAAAGACAAACATCTTGTGAATCCAGCCAATATTTCAGATTTTTTAAGAGTTTTACAGCGAAAACACAATATAGCATTATATTAGCTTACTACAATAGCCAACCACACAACAGCATTGATTCAAGGCAACAGTAGCGATAGTGACAAAAACCAGCAAAAGATATTAATTATTTCACTAACCTTCATAAACTTCATCAGATGACAGTCCTATAACATCATATTACACAATACATATATGGTTTGTTCGAAAATGTGCATATTTAGAGCTGAAATCCGTGGTTATACATTGTGAAAACCTAGCAACTATTTTCCAGAATCTCCGGATATATTTCTGACACTCACCTATTCTGACCAAATAACTAATCATAAACGTTACTAAAAAATACTTGTTGTACAGCAAATGATAGATACACTAGTTCTTAATGCAATCGCCGTGTTAGAATTCTAAAAATAACTTCATTACGACATACAGCTTACGACATACAGAAATATGAAATAACATCATAAATGGGTCCTACTTTTGTTGAGCTTCCATCAGAATCTTGCACAAGGGGTCCTTTGTCCAGAACAATCGTTGTTTGGTTTTAGAATGTCCTTTTTCCCTCTCGAATTAGCAACCAAAACTTGCCAAGTGGCGCGAAGCTGTCCATCGTCACCAAACGCAGAGAACGGAACACGCCAAAACTCCCGAAAAAATTTCAATAATCTGATAATACTATATTGAAAAAACATACTTTACGATGATATTGTCACATTTATCAAATAAAATCAAAGCCGGAGATATTAGCCGTCTATAACAAAAGCTTTTCAGAAGCCAATGCTGATGTGCTTCCTGCGCCTTCCTGAACAAAGGAAATTGGGGTCCTGTCATTCCAAGACCTCTCTTTTGACCATAGATATAGCTATACACTCCATTTCACCTCTCACAGCCTATTGACATCTAGTGGAAGGCGTATGAAGTGCATGTATAGTCATAAATTTCAAGCAAATTGATAGGGAGGCCCTGGAACAGTGCCTCGATTTCAGATTTTTCACTTTCTGACAGGAAGTTTGCTGCAAAATGAGTTCTGTTTTACTCACAGATATAATTCAAACGGTTTTAGAAACTTGAGAGTGTTTTCTATCCAATAGTAATAATAATATGCATATTGTACGAGCAAGAATAGAGTACGAGGCCGTTTAAATTGGGCACGATTTTTCCCCAAAGTGAAAATAGCGCCCTCTATCCTCAACAGGTTTAAGAGAGAACTTGGGTAAATACAATGGGGGAATTACACTTGACATGTGGACTGACGATTTCCCAAAAAAAGACATGGTGTGCTTTTGGGTTCTCTCTAAATAACAAACTGGCTTTATTTACCACAGTGTGACAGAATGATAGCTATATAAAGTGAGTTTCTGAAACACGGAGTACTTCTTTTTTTTTTTTTTTTTTTTTTTTTTTTTGTGGGGTGGATCAGCTTAATATTGCGGAAAGAATGTTGCTTCCAATGTAATTGTCTGCATCATTTCCAATCCCCCATATTTTTTTGGGTAAATATATATATCCATACACGCATGCATACATATATACATATATACATACACATACCTATATAGACATACATACTTTTTTAAAGAATATACCTTTATTATTATTCCCCGCAACCCTACCACCGCTCCCCCAATTGGAGTAAACTAATAAACACTTCTGCTTTTACCTTCAATTTATACATCTTATACCTATTTTACAGACACAGACTACTTTATAATAGTTCTCTCTTGTTTGTTCTTAGTCCTTCCTCTATTTCTGTTGTCCATCCAATTTTATTTCCACTTGTAACTGTGCTATTTCACAAAAGCTCCGCACCTATACACATTTCACAGATCCCGTATGCCCTACATTGTTTATCTTGTTATTAGTCCCACCCTTCAGTTCCACTCAACCCTTCCCATCTATCTTCCAACATCATCCATTTCGGATTTTTATTTGCCATATATTTTTCAACTGTGCTGTGATGCTTCACAAAAGATTTGAACCTTCCTATTCTCATAGCTTCTACAGATTGTAAATTAAAAATAAACATTTTTGCTAAAATAATTATTATATTATTGATTGATTGACTATGGCTTTTCAAATCCCCCAGTATTGCTATCTGTAGCGTTAGTTCTAGGCAAATGTTGCAATTCTTCAGCCATTCCTGGACCTGTGACCAAAAACGAGCTACATATGGACAATACCAAAATAAATGATCTAATGACTCTGCCTCCTCACAACAGAATCTGCAGAGCTGGGAAGATTGTATACCCCATATATATAACATTCTATTAGTTGCAAGAATTTTGTACAGTAATTTAAATTGAAAAATTCGAAGTTTTGAATCCGGCGTTGTTTTGCGTATCAATTCATAAACCATGTGCCATGGAATGGGTACATCGAAAATCTCTTCCCAACTATTTTGCAATTTATATGGCACAGCTGTCAGTTTTTTGGTCCTTAAATGAAATTGGTATATGTTTTTATTTATCACACTTTTCTTTAACCATTTATGTTCTTTAATACAGGGCCGACATACAAGTTCCTTACTTTTTTCCCCTTCTACTTGCCTCTTCCATTTTTGTGGTAATGCTGCAATTAATTGGTTGTAATTTTGGGTAGAGCAGACATTTCCATATGTCTGTGTTAGCTGCATGTGTGACATAACTCCACCAGTCCTATTTATGATATCATTCACAAAAATTATACCTTTTTTAAACATTTCTTCGATAAATACAGTTTTTTTATCAATTACTATATTTGAATTTAACCACAATATTTGTTGTACTATTTGTTCCGTCCTTTCAGGTGGATTAAACTGAAATTGCAACCAACTTTCTAAGGCTTGTTTAAAAAATAAGGATATTTTGGAGATTATTTCCTTTTCAAACAACCGAAAGTGAGCAGGTGTAATCTGAATAAAGGGAAAAAGGCCCTTCTTGAACATAGGATGAGACATTCGTACCAATTTACTAGAGAACCAGTTTGGATTTAAGTATAACTTTTGTATGACTGATGCCTTTAGTGAGAGGTCTAATGCTTTAATATTTAATAATTTCTGCCCTCCGAATTCATATTCGTTATATAAATAGGCCCTTTTAATTTTATCTGGCTTGCCGTTCCAAATAAAATGGAATATTTTTTGTTCATATAATTTAAAAAGCAGGTCACTAGGTGTAGGCAAAACCATAAGCAAATAGGTAAACTGTGATATGACTAAAGAGTTAATCAGGGTGATTTTTCCACAAATAGACAAGTATTTTCCTTTCCATGGTAGCAAGATCTTATCTATTTTTGCTAACTTTCTATAAAAATTTATTGGAGTGAGATCATTTCTTTCTTTTGGGATTTTTATACCGAGTATGTCCACATCTCCGTCAGACCATTTAATTGGTAAACTACATGGCAATATAAAATGTGTATTTTTTAGTGATCCAATACGTAATATGGTACATTTATCATAATTTGGTTTTAATCCAGAGAGGATAGCAAAGGTATCTAGATCCTCTATGAGGCCGTGGAGAGACTCTAGTTGTGGTTTTAAAAGAAAACATGAATCATCAGCGTACAATGACACCTTAGTTTTTAAGCCACGGATTTCTAATCCATTAATATTAATGTTTGATCTAATTTTAACAGCTAACATTTCGATGGCAATAATAAATAGATATGCCGATAGTGGACAACCTTGTTTTACTCCTCTAGATAGTTTAAAACTTTCTGAGATGTAGCCATTATTTACTATTTTACACCTAGGGTTACTATACATAATTTTAACCCATTTTATAAGAGATTCCCCAAAATTGAAATATTCTAGGCATTTATATATAAACTCCAGTCGTACTTTATCAAAAGCCTTTTCAAAATCAGCTATGAAAACCAGACCTGGTGTCCCCGATATTTCATAGTGTTCTATTGTTTCCAGTACTTGCCTTATATTATCTCCAATGTATCGTCCATGTAAAAAACCTGTCTGATTAGGATGAATAATATCTGACAAAACTTTTTTTATTCTATGCGCCAAGCATTTTGCTAGGATTTTTGCATCACAACACTGAAGTGTAAGAGGTCTCCAATTTTTTAATTGGACTGGATCTTTATATATACCACTTGGGTCCTGTTTCAGTAATAACGATATCAGACCTTCTTGTTGCGTGTCTGATAATCTACCATTTATATAGGAGTGGTTAAAACAAGCTAATAATGGTCCTTTGAGTATATCAAAAAAAGTTTTGTATACTTCCACTGGTATGCCATCCAGCCCTGGAGTTTTCCCATCCTTAAAGGCCCCAATTGCATCAAGCAGTTCCTCCTCTGTAATTTGGCCTTCACATGAGTCTTTCTGTACAGATGTTAATTTTACATTATTAATAGGAAAAAAATCCATACAATTAGTTTCAGTTAGTGGAGATGGAGGAGCCTGAAACGAAAACATATTCTTAAAGTACTTTACTTCCTCTTTCAAAATATCATTTGGTGAATCATGCGTGACTCCATCATTTGTAACAAGTTTTAATACATTTTTTTTGGTAGCATTTCTATATTGAAGATTGAAAAAGAATTTGGTGCATTTTTCCCCATATTCCATCCAGTTCGCTTTATTTTTATAATATATTACACTGGATCTTTCTTGAATAAGTTCCTCCATTTCTTTTTGTTTTTCCTCTAACTTATTCTGTGCCTCTATGGTACCGTTTTTATTGCTATCTAACTGTACTGTTAGTCCTTCAATTTCCTTTGTTAATATGGACTCTTTTGATCTAAATTCCCTTTGTTTTATAGATGAGTACTGAATTGCATGGCCTCTAAAGGCACACTTAAAAGTGTCCCATACAATAAGGGGATCTGCTGTACCTATGTTATGTCTGAAAAAGTCAGTTATAAAATCTTCTGTCCTAGTTCTAAACAATTTATCATCTAGTAGACTTTGATTAAATTTCCAATATCCTCGCCCACGTGGAAATTCTGTAAGAGAAATATATATGCCAATTATGTGATGATCCGACCGCATTCTGTCCCCTATCAACACTTTTTTAACTTTTGGTGCCAGAGAGAATGGTATAAGAAAGTAGTCAAGACGACTAGCTTGATTCAGCCTCCGCCATGTATATCTCACTAAATCAGGGTATTTAAGTCTCCATATATCCACTAATTCCAATATATCCATGACATTCATGATTTCCTTAAGTGCCTGAGGGTGATAGTTTGTAGTGTGATTTCCTTTCCGGTCTATAGAGGTATTTAAGACCGTATTAAAATCTCCCACTATAATAATAGAGTCTAGTGTTGCTTGTAGAGTTGATAAATTCTTATATATATTTTCAAAGAAGCTTGGATCATCATTATTCGGACCGTATAGGTTAACAAGCCATATTTGTTTATTGTCCAATAACATATTTAAAATAATCCATCTACCTTGAGGATCTGTTTGGACAATTTGCACATTTGGATCAAAATTATTGTTAATTAAAACCATCACCCCTTTTGAATTTCTTTGCCCATGGGAGAAATATATTTTGCCCCCCCAGTTCTTTTTCCACAAAACTTCATCTAAAACTGTTGAATGGGTTTCCTGTAAACAATAGATATTATAATCCTTCTCTTTTAGCCAGGTAAATACTGATCGTCTTTTCTTATTATCTGCTAAGCCATTACAATTGTAACTGGCTATACTTATTTCACCACTTACCATAATGAGACACACCTTTCATTCTTTTAATCAGAATATATTTTTGTAAACGTACTATTAAAAAGTAACATAATGATTGAGTGTCTATATAGTTGTACCATGATATTTGCATTTCTACTAAGTAAACCTCCAATTGGTCCCTACTATTCCACCCGCTAAAAGGCCTCATCTCGAGATGGCTTGTCATCCCAATGCCCGGTAGACCACCCTCGACCCCCTGTATCCCATAGCCCTGAACCGACTGGGATCCATTCTTTGAAAAGAGCATACAGTGCCATTTACCGAATTGAAGAAGATCAATTACCATATGCATTTCCATTGCCCTCACCTCGATTTGTATTATATATATCTGTGGATCATCCTCTATTGTCCCTAACATCTTTACTTCTTCCTTCGCAACAGTTGTGGGATACACACATACACCCACACACACTCAGCCCTTACCCCCACACAACCATAAGCTCACTTTCTCAACAATTGCATCATCCCAGAGCCCAACTCAAGATGGGTCATGATTTACAAATGCACTTGCAGTTGCAGCTGCATGAGAAGGCCTGCAAGACCGCACAAAAAATTAGCAAAAATTGAGAGATTTATTTACCATTGTCATATCCTAGATAATGGAGGTCAAATGTACACCTTATTCCTGAAACACCCACAATACGGCCACCCGTCATGACCATGTCCCCACGCATCTCCATGCAGTCCGACTTTGATTTTGTGCCGCCAGGGCCACAATAATATACCCCCTCTCTGAATGTCCGAGTGTGACACGGAGTACTTCTTTGCTGATGTGAAGAAGAAACGTAGTGAAAGAGTCCAGCGAGGATTTTTCAGCATAAAGCTGAGTGACTCACTCATTCATGGCTTTGGATCAAAATAAATAAGTACCAACATTCTTTCTGATAGTCTTTAATAAAGAAATGTTTTGACCAAGTTAATCTGCTTATGTTGTGTGTGTTTAATTATTTGTGACATTGTGGTTACAATGAAGAATGTAAACAAAATAAATCCTATTCATAATGAATAATCAGATGCGTGTTGCAAACTTTATTTTTTATTATAAAAAAACAAACAAATTAATTTTATATTTTTAGACAATACAAAACGTACGCACACAGATGACAACTTCATCACACCTGCACAGACCCACCTGCTCACACCCCCATCTCTAGCGCCTGTATCACTCTCCGCCTCATGGCCACAAACTGCACCATTTTGTTTCTCTCCGTCGCCCATACGCATTTTAAACATTTGGATAATAAAGCATTTAAAGGCTGACATTGGTTGATTTTAATACTTCTGAAAGCCAAAATTCTAACTCCACCCATAACTTTTTAACTTTTTAACATTCCCAGAAGGCATGGATTATTATAGCCTACTGCAGGACTAAAACCAATGGGTTTAACCTTCTGAATTAATGATTATATTGAATATAGAAGCCGCCTCTTAATGAGTTCCGAGAGCCCATCTGTTATCCAATGATTAATATTATTATTATTATTATTATTATTATTATTACTATTATTATTATTATTATTATTATTATTATTATTATTATTATTATTATTAATATTAGTATTATTATTAACCCTGCATTATAATTATAAAAAGCCCCTTAGATATTCTCTGTAAGGTTTTACATTTCTAAATCTATATCACAGACCAGATTTGCCCTAACGAAAAATGCCCCTTAGATATTAATTTAGAATCCCCCAATCCTCTAAATGTAATTAGATCTACAGGGACATGTTATTGATCTGCTAGTATTTTCATTTAGAAGCCGCATCTTAATGAGTTTAGAGAGCCTTGTCATAACAATTATTTTTGGATTATTCACGCAACCACTTGTTAGTATAAAATAAAAATGTGCTGCATTTAATTTGTTTAAATCAAATTCAAAAATACATTTGCACCACTGTAATGTTGTGTTTTTATTTACAGCAGTTATGTACAGCTGGAGGCATTTTGAAAACATGTTTTCAAACAGTTGTTTTTCACAAGTATTTGTGACCCTTGATGGGCTATCAGCAGGACGATAGACTCTTGTCGAGTTTAGGGACTTTAAATGTACAGTATTAATGGATGTTTGCGAGGCATGTCACTTCTCCCATCTCTTTTGCATAGCCCACCAAATGCACTGTTTTCTAATCACATCTGGATGGATCCATAATTAATTACTATAGGAATAAATATCACTGAATGACAGAGCATGGTTAAAAATCTGTCGTTCTGCCCCTGAACACAGCAGTTAACCCACTGTTCCTAGGCCGACATTGTAAATAAACATCTGTTCTTAAACTGACTTGCCTAGTTAAATAAAGGTTAAATAAATAAAAATGTAAAGAAAAAAATGGGGACTGGTCTTTATAAAACAATCAGATTTTTATGTGGAAATGCTTGACTGTATTTAAAGATATGGATGACTTGTATGCTGTGTGATGACATGTACAAATTCATGAGTGATTGATTGATGTACTGTATATCGAAGTAGGCCTTTATGCCAATAAGTAAGTTACACTAAAACAGCTACAGTAAGAAATGCATTTTCATTTTCTTGGCATAGAAACACGTTGTACAGTGCCATATTTTCCTAACGGAAACCCTTAGGCCTACAGTACATCGGCTACAGTAAGAAATGCATTTTTGGTTTTTCTTGGAATAGAAAAAACATAATTTTCAACAAATTAATTAAGCTACATTTCTAAAAATCTATCCCATATAGTCTGTTCTATTCAAGGCTCCCTTTGACTCTTAGGCCTAAAGCTCCAAGTCATTTCAATAACTTAGCTTCTCAAAGATGCTCTCTGGTGGACAAACTATCACTAACTACCATTAATGGCAACAATGGCTGACACTTAAAAACCGTGACATAGAATTTGGTGGCAAGATGTGATGCAGTACAATGCAACTTTTAAAGGAAGAACCACTGTACGTCACACACAAGCAGAGGCAGAGGCCTGCACGTCACACACACCACCGCTGTCCCTAACTTGCCTCTCTCTCTCTCTCTCTCTCTCTCTCTCTCTCTCTCTCTCTCTCTCTCTCTCTCTCTCTCTCTCTCTCTCTCTCTCTCTCAGGGTCTCCTTATGGTGAGCCAGTGTGTTCTGCTTATGCCACCGGGATGAACCAATACCTGCTGCTGTCCTGCTCCTGGGAAGGTAACCACAAATACTAAAACCCTCACCAACAACAACAACACCACCACCACCACAACAACCACCACAACAGTAACAACAACACAGTAACAACCACGGGTCCCGTGTGGCACTTCCACCGGCAGGGTTGTAGGTTAGATTCCCATGGGGGACCAGTACAGAGGAAACAGGGGGAGGGGGGGAATGGCATGACATGCCGACAATGCTATTTCGCAGTAAACAAATTAACAACAAATTTGTTGCATCACTGGCAGGAGAGAACATTTTGGAACTCCCAAAGATGACTGAATTTACTGAGCAGCTCTGAGTCTGAGAATGAGTTTATTACAGAGGATGAAATAATGTTAGTTAGGGAGCCAATAAACCTACTGAAGCCGTTCGTGTTTGAGCCGATCGTTGCCCCAGATCAAAAAGTTTGTTCTCGTAGGAGTAACAACACAGGCATGTCGCCTGAAACACCTCAGCTAGAGGGTCTGCGTAGCCAACCACAAACAGGTGTGAGTGGGGATGCTGCCAGAAAATGGCTAGAGTAGGAGCGTGTGATTCTCTGATCCACTCTACGCAGACGACATCATTCTGTATATATCTGGCCCTTCTTTGGACACTGTGCTAACAAACCTCCAAACGAGCTTCAATGCCATACAACACTCCTTCCGTTGCCTCCAACTGCTTTTAAATGCAAGTAAAACTAAGTGCATGCTCTTCAACCGATTGCTGCCCGCACCCGTCCGCCCGACTAGCATCACTACTCTGGATGTTTCTGACCTAGAATACTACAAACACTACAAATACCTAGGTGTCTGGTTAGACTGTAAACTCTCCTTCCAGACTCACATTATGCATCTCGAATCCAAAATTAAATCTAGAATTGGCTTCCTATTTCGCAACAAAGCCTCTCACTCATGCTACCAAACATACCCCCATAAAACTGACTATCCTACCGATTCTTGACTTCGGCGATGTCATTTACAAAATATCCCCAACACTCTACTCAGCTAACTGGATGTAGTTTATCACAGTGTTGTCGTGTCTTTGCTACCATTACATTGAAGACTTAGAGTTTTTATCAAAGATTCTCTGTAATTAGTTATTACGCGATCAACTAAATAATAACGTAACTAATTAACTAGGAATTTGGGGGCACCAGGGAAAGTAGTACAGATTACTTAGTCAGATTACAAAATTATAATTTCCCAATATAACCTTTCAGATATTTTCATATCTGATCAATAGTCTTCTGATTAATGATTTATTTATTTTACCTCACGTTAGTCTCATTCCAAACGTCGTAAATTGTTGGTTATCTGCACGAACCCAGTCTTCACTATGAGTCATCCATACATCAATTGTCTTAAATCATTTATTTATTACTAACTAAGTAATTCACAGAAACGCATAAACAAACAAACAAACTTAAAATGGTTACATGAAATGATGGGAGAAATATGCCCTAGTGGGCTGAACCGGCATGGCGGCTTGTTAGACAAAGGGGAAAATTGGGAGTCGACCAAGAAGTCACTACAGGGTTCATAACTATAACAATTGACATGCTAATCCTTTACACATGAACTCTCACTCATTCGGGAACAACTGCAATCAATATATATATATATTTACGCTCAGTGTGTCGTCTTGATCGCTGGAGAAAAGTTAGTTTCTGTTGGAGAGTTTCGTCCGTCTCTCTCTGTTATTGTGGATAGTTCAGAGTGACATTTGTTATAGAATGGATGTTTCGGTGGTTGTCGTTCTTCACGTTCAATGATACCGAATTCCTAGCTGCAGACTAGTAGTCAATATCAAAGACTTGTTCTTATTCGTCTAAGAGTTTAACCACGTGGTATGGTTAAAGATTCAGCAATGGTACTCAACCTTCGTTCTCCTCCTATGGAGAAAAAACATGGTCTAGTGATCATTTCTCAAGTTGGGTTTTTATTAGGAATTGCCGAAAGGGGCTGTCCCAGGATGTCTGACCCAACTGGGCTCAGGGGCGGGTCCTCGGATTTAGTTCAAATCAAAAGGGATTTGTATTTTTCTTCATTAAACAGTCCAAAATCATATTACACAATTACACAAACAGTATCATACTCACTCATTCATTTTATACAACAATTAGATGTAAACCTCATATCGGAGGTTATTATATAAACAGCGGTATGGTAATGTAGCCACACAGTCTCCCATGAGTTTCCCCAGTTGTGACAAACGGACCGGTTAATAGCTGGAATCTTCACCGATCTTTTATACTTTTTCAGGAACATAAAATGTGTTCGTACCTCATGTTCTGTGAGGTGGAAGAAATCTCTTTGTTCTCTATGGAAGTTTTACCCTCTGCTGTACTGTGTGTCCATGAGGAGATTCTCAGGAATTTACGACGTCTCACTGGCCACAGCATGGGTTGAAGGAGGAAAGGGGGAGGCAGGGAGTGGCAGGGAGAGGGGGATGGGGCTTGATGTACCCAAACAGGCAACGTCATGACAGTGTCATACATTTTATCACCAAAGCCCCATATACCACCCACCACAGCGACCTGTATGCTCTCGTTGGCTGGCCCTCACTACATATCCGTCGCCAAACCCACTGGCTCCAGGTCATCTATAAGTCAATGCTAGGTAAAGCCCCGCCTTATCTCAGCTCACTGGTCACCATAGCAACACACACCCGTAGCACGCGCTCCAGCAGGTACATTGCACTGGTCATCCCCAAAGCCAACACTTCATGTGGTCGCCTTTCCTTCCAGTTCTCTGCTGCCAATGACTGAAACCAATTGCAAAAATCTCTGAAGTTGGAGTCTTATATCTCCCTCTCTAACTTTAAACAACAGCTGTCTGAGCAGCTTACCGATCGCTGCACCTGTACACAGCCAATCTGTAAATAGCATACCGACTACCTCTTCCCCATATTATTACTTACCCTCTTGCTCTTTTGCACCCAAGTATCTCTACTTACACATCATCATCTGCACATCTATCACTCCAGTCTTATTGCTAAATTGTAATTATTTTCGCCTCTAGGGCCTATTTATTGCCTACCTCCCTACTCTTCCTCATTTTCACACACTGTACATTTTTTATTTTTTTTATTTTGTGTTTTTGACTGTACGTTTGTTTATGTGTAACTCTGTCTTGTTGTTTTTGTCACACTGCTTTGCTTTATCTTGGTCAGGTCACAGATGTAAATGAGAACTTGTTTTCAACTGGCCTACCTAGTTAAATAAAGGTGAAATAAAATTTAAATTAAATAAAAGTGTGTGTTGTAGAGAGATGGTGGCAATACAGCACAAAATCCCAGCGCAATGTGGCTGTTTTACATCCAGTCAGAGGTTCCTGTAAATCTGTCTGGATGGAGATGTATTACATCCAGAGGTTCCTGTCAGTATGTCTGGCTAGGCTAGGCTACGCTAGGCTAGGCTATGCTAGTCAGCTTTTTTGATGAGGAGGATCCCGGATCCGGGATGGGTATCACTGAAAGGTTAAAAACATTACAATACATTCCCATAATTCACAACACACTGTGTGCCCTCAGGCCCCTACTCCACTACTACCACATTTCTACAGTACTAAATCCATGTGTATGTATAGTGCGTGTGTGTGTGTGTGTGTGTGTGTGTGTGTGTGTGTGTGTGTGTGTGTGTGTGTGTGTGTGTGTGTGTGTGTGTGTGTGTGTGTGTGTGTGTGTGTGTGTGTGTGTGTGTGTGTGTGTGCGTCTTCGTGCGCGTGCGTGTGCGTGTGCGTGCCAATGTTTGTGTTGCTTCACAGTCCACGCTGTTCCATAAGGTGTATTTTTATCTGTTTTTTAAATCTAATTTTACTGCTTGCTTCAGTTACTTGGTGTGGAATAGAGTTCCATGTAGTCATGGCTCTATGTAGTACTGTGTGCCTCCCATCTGTTCTGGACTTGGGGACTGTGAAGAGACCTCTTGTGGCATGTCTTGTAGGGTATGCATGGATGTCCGAGCTGTGTGCCAGTAGTTTAGACAGACAGCTCAGTGCATTCAACATGTCAATACCTCTCATAAATACAAGTAGTGATGAAGTCAATCTCTCCTCCACTTTCAGCCAGGAGAGATTGACATGCATTTTATTAATATTAGCTCTCTGTGTACATCCTCTCTGTGTACATCATGATTGATGACATCTCATTCTAACCAATAATGGGGCGAGCTCATTATAAATACATTGTGATTTATTTTTGGTGTCAGACTAACGTTATTTGCTGGGGGGTGTTACACAAAACACTTCATATGCAATTAGCTAGTTACCTTCATCAAAAGTTGCGCTAGCCTAGTCAACAGTCATGACCGGTTAACGTTTCCTCAGGCTCCATTGCATTGACTCGCGTCGCCTCCTCCGTTCAGTCGCTTTTGCTTGACTCCGAACTCAGCGATGTTGATGATGGTCGGTCAGTAATCCCTACACCATAACCCTCGAAATGTCAAATGTAGGTGCAAGCAGGAGGGCTTCAACGTAGGATTATGACTCCTATCCATTTGGAAACTCCCGGTAGCCGCATTGAAAGTGCCCTTCATTGCGAAGTCTGCCTCCGCGAAGTGCTGTCTGCAGATCCTGCTAGCTCGAGCTGGCATGTCCTTCCTCTTCAGGACATGGAGCCACTTCTTCAAAAGTTGTGGGTCCTTGGGCAGCCGATGGTAGTTTACAGAGAGATTTTTTTTGAGCCAATTCAGGCAGCCTGGCGCTATAAAGTTCATGTTTGAATAACTACTTGTTGTTGCCATCTTCATTGTCCGCACATAACCTCACTCTCTTCGATACACTCTCCGTGCGAAAACTCAATACCACAGACAATTTGCTGATTCCTGCCAGTGACGCACTGGCGTCAGTTGTTACTATGGCAATTTAAAATGGAGCTGACCATAAGTCAAATAAACCTTGTCCACGATCAAAATACTAAATATAGAGATGTTTTTATGTTAAATGCACATGTTTACTATTAGTGGAATGAATACATCTCTTTGCTTAGATTTACTTCCTGAAGTGCTTCCATTCCCCTTTAATGGAAGCCCCTCCAACATAATCCAGGTTGAGTCAGGCATTCCCCAGGGCAGCTGTCAAGGCCCCTTACATTTTTCAATCTTTATGAATGACCTGCAACTGGCTCTGAGTAAAGCATGTGTGTCTATGTATACTAATGACTCATCACTATACAAGTCAGCTACCGCAGTAAGTGAAATTACTGCAACACTTAACAAACAGCTGCAGTAATTTTTGTCAAGCCCACTCCTGCTCCCCTGCTCCGGTGCTCGATGTCGCAGGTCTACTATTCATCGGTCCTAGCAACCATTATTACGGACAACTGGACATAATTATTTCCTTGATTACGCTCCCTTAATTCCCTTCAGTCAGTATTGTCTTGAATCACATTCTGTACGCCTCTCATGTTATCATCATTAAACTTTTTAATGTATTTTTTATTTAACCTTTATTTAACCAGGTAGGCTCGTTGAGAACAAGTTCTCATTTACAACTGCGACCTGGCCAAGATAAAGCAAAGCAGTGCGACACATACAACAACACAGAGTCAATAATACAATAGAAAAAGTCTATATACAGTGTGTGCAAATGAGGTAGGATAAGGGAGGTAAGGCAATAAATAGGCCATGGTGGCGAAAATAATTACAATATAGCAATTAAACACTGGAGTGATAGATGTGCAGAAGATGAGTGAGCAAGTAGAGATACTGGGGTGCAAAGGAGCAAAATAAATAAAATAAATAACAGTAAGGGGATGAGGTAGTTGGATGGGCTATTTACAGATGGGCTATGTACAGGTGCAGTGATCTGTGAGCTGCTCTGACAGCTGGTGCTTAAAGTTAGTGAGGGAGATATGAGTCTCCAGCTTCAGTGATTTTTGCAGTCCGTTCCAGGCATTGGCAGCAGAGAACTGGAAGGAAAGGCGGCCAAAGGAGGAATTGGCTTTAGGGGTGACCAGTGAAATATACCTGCAGGACAGCGTGCTACGGGTGCTGCTATGGGTGCTGCTATGGTGACCAGTGAGCTGAGATAAGGCGGGGCTTTACTTAGCAGAGACTTATAGATGACCTGGAGCCAGTGGGTTTGGCGACGAATATGAAGCGAGGGTCAGCCAACGAGAGCATACAGGTTGCAGTGGTGGGTAGTATATGGGGCTTTATATTATCTTCTGCACCTGCTTCCTGACTCACGGCGTATACGTAACAAGTTTTGGCAAGAAATAAGTTAACTTCTTATGGCTGCAAGCCCGAGGCCGCCCACAATATGACAACAGCCAGCTCAAGTGCAGGGCGCGAAATTCAAAATATATATATATATATATATTTTTTTTTTTTTCAATTTAAAGTTTTATTAAGTTTTCAATCAACCAACCAAACACATTCCACATTCACAGATGTGACTTAAAAAAAATAATAATAATAATACAAAATTGTTTTATATATATATATATATATATATATATATATATATATATACATACATATACACATACACATATACATATATATATATATACATACATACACACATACATACACACACACACACAAATAATAATTATAACAAAATTTAAATTATAGAACTTGCAGCAGCACTATCAAGGTTCTTATTAGCTATTTCCAGCCTTAGCTGAGATGACGAGCCAATAATTAGTTTTTAGATTTTACAGCACCTTACACAACACGCATCTGCTCATCTCCCTGATTCCCCCATTCACTCTGTCCAATTTGAAATATAGTTGAGTAGTGGAGACCAGAGTCTATCAAACTTGGGCTGTCTCTTGTGGAGGTCATAAGTGAGCTTTTCAAGAGGGAGAAAGTCAACAATCTGGTCAATCCACATTTTAAATGTAGGAGAAGTATTAGAGGCCCACAATAGAAGAATACATTTCTTAGCAAAGTATGTAATGGTCATGAGCAAATTTTCTCTGTCAGGATCAAGAACAAAGTCCTGCTGGGCATTAAGAAGATAGAGACACGGGGTCATATCAAACTGTACATCTAGTATTTTCTGTGCAGCAGTATGTATAGATTGCCAAAATCTGGCAATCTCTCTACAGCTCCAAAATACATGCATATAGGTTCCACTTTCAGAGGTACATCTTTTACAGTTAGGAGAAATGTCTGTTTTCATTTTATGGAGTCTCAGGGGAGTGTAATAAAATTTGTACAAAAATTTGTAATTAGATTCTTTCATTTTTACATTAGTAGAGGAGCAGTATACCCTGTCGCAAACCTCCGCCCATAACTCATCACTGATAGTCAGACCAAGGTCCTTTTCCCATATTATTTTCAAAGGAGTAAAGGAGGATCCTCCTTTCTCAGAAAGGAGTCTATAGATATAGGATATTTTGCCTTTAATGGATTGTGCTGTGACAAGAAGGGTTTCAACTTCATTCAACTGAGTTCTAAACCTCCTCTTGGAAGTAAATGAGGAGATGACATGTCTAATTTGAAGATATTTAAAAAAAAATGGGATCTTGGCACATTGAATTCATTGCAGAGCTCTTGAAAGGATTTCAGTGTAGTGGTCTTCTGATGAAATAGGTCTGAAAAGGTCCTGATTCCTAGAGTATGCCAAAGATTAAAGTTGGCATCCCTCAGGGCTTTTGGCAAGTCTGGGTTGCCTACTATAGGCGAGTGAGAACATATTTGGGAGGAGATGCCCAGGTATTTCTTACAGTCCCTCCACGCTCGTAGGGTGCTGTAAATCACAAATGTTTTGGCTATGTTGCCCACTTCACTAAAGTTATTAATGAATATAGTTGAGCTTAGTGGCAATGAACCACAGGATTGGGCTTCTATCTGGATCCACGTTGACTCTTGTCTGTTTGTGATCCATGTTAGCATGTTGCGGATTTGGGCAGACCAGTAGTACAATTGAAGGGAGGGAAGGGCAAGACCACCCTTAGATTCAGGTTTCGATAGAGTGGAGAGCTTGATCCTAGGTTTTTTATTGCCCCATATAAATGTGGTGATGCTTTGGTTAATTGTTTTGAAAAAGGAAGCTGGGAGATAGCATGGGAGCATCTGAAATAAATAGTTCAGTCTAGGGAGGATGTTCATACGGATGACATTAATTCTTCCTACTAAGCTAATTGGGAGGGAGATCCAGGTTTGGAGGTTGTTCTTGATTCGATCCAGGAGTGGAAGATAATTCTCCTTGAAAAGCCTATTCAGATCTGGTGTTATGAATATCCCAAGGTATTGAAACCCCTGTGTCTTCCATATTTTTTTTAAATATTTAACTTTCACACATTAACAAGTCCAATACAGCATATGAAAGGTACACATCTTGTGAATCCAGCCAACATGTCCGATTTTTAAAATGTTTTACAGCGAAAACAGCACGTATATGTATGTTAGCTCACCACCAAATACAAAAAAAGGACAGACATTTTTCACAGCACAGGTAGCATGCACAAAGCCAACCTAACTAACCAAGAACCAACCAAACTAACCAACAAACAACTTCATCAGATGACAGTCTTATAACATGTTATACAATAAATCTATGTTTTGTTCGAAAAATGTGCATATTTCAGATATAAATCATAGTTTACATTGCAGCTACAATCAGAAATTGCACCGAAAGCAGCCAGAATAATTACAGACACCAACGTCAAATACCTAATTACTCATCATAAAACATTTCTGAAAAATACATAGTGTACAGCAAATGAAAGACAGGCATCTTGTGATTCCAGCCAATATTTCCAATTTATTAAGTGTTTTACAGCGAAAACACAATATAGCGTTATATTAGCTTACCACAATAGCCAGAAAGACAAGCCAAAAGTTAGCGAAAAGTTAGCGTAGCAAAAGTTAGCGATCGTAACAAACCAGTAAAATATATATATTTTTTGACTAACCTTGATATTCTTCATCAGATGACAGTCCTATAACATCAGGTTATACATACACTTATGTTTTGTTCGAAAATGTGCATATTTAGAGCTGAAATCAGTGGTTACACATTGTGCTAACTTAGCTACTTTTTCCCACAACAT
Organism: Salvelinus namaycush; assembly: GCF_016432855.1. Classification (NCBI taxonomy): domain Eukaryota; kingdom Metazoa; phylum Chordata; class Actinopteri; order Salmoniformes; family Salmonidae; genus Salvelinus; species Salvelinus namaycush. The sequence continues at coordinate 282,065 of NW_024061164.1, forward strand.
CCGGATATTTTTCTGACACTTTTTCTGACACACATATTCTGACCAAATAGCTATTCATAAACATAACTAAAAAATACATGTTGTATAGGAAATGATAGATCCATTAGTTCTTAATGAAATCGCAGTGTTAGAATTCTAAAAATAACTTCATTACGATATGCAGCTTCGGTATAGCTAGAGTACCCAAACGTTGGGCGTCGGCGACTAGTTCACATGTACGACAGATATATGAAATAGCATCATAAAATGTTTCTTACTTTTGCTGATCTTTCATCAGAATGTTGGACAAGGTGTCCTTTGTCAAGAACAATCGTTGTTTGGATTTGGAACGTCCATTATCCCTCTCGATTTAGCAAGCGCACTAGCCAAGTGGCGCGAATCTCTCCATCGTCAACAAAGTCAGAGAACGGAACACGGCAAAACTCCCGAAAAAATTTCAATAATCTGATTAAACTATATTGAAAAAACATACTTTACGATGATATGGTCACATGTATCAAATAAAATCAAAGCCGGAGATATTAGTCGCCTATAACGGCAGCTAAACAGAAGGCAAATCCAAGTCCCCCTGCGCGCTCTCCAGAAAACCGGAAATGGGGGACACGTCATACAAAGAGCTTGTATTCCACTTCAGACCAAGATAAACACTAAATTTCTTCTCTCACCGCCTCTTGACATCCAGGGGAAGGTCTATGAAGTGCACGTATACTCTTACGTATCATGCCCATTTATAGGCAGGAAGTAGAACAGAGCCCCGATTTCAGACTTTCCACTTCCTGGTCAGGAAGTTTGTGCCAAATGAGTTCTGTTTTACTCACAGATATAATTCAAACGGTTTTAGAAACTAGAGAGTGTTTTCTATCCAATAGTAATAATAATATGCATATTGTACGAGCAAGAATTGAGTACGAGGCCGTTTGAAATGGGCACCTTTTATCTGGCTACTCAATACTGCCCCTTCAGCCCAAACAGGTTAATCCTAAATATTTCTAAAAATAAAAGCATTGCAATTGGGACAAATAATTCACTAAAGCCTAACCCTAACTAAATATTTTAATGAATCATGTGGAAATTTAGCAAATTGAGGAGATTAAATGCTTGGAGTAACCCTGGATTGTAAACTGTCAATGTCAAAGCATATTGATCAACAGTAGCTAAAATGGGGGTAGTTTTATCCACAATAAAGCGCTGCTCTGCCTTATCAACGCTATCAACATGGCAGGTCCTACAGGCCCTTGTTTTGTCGTACCTGCCCTACTGTCTAGTCGTGTGATCAGGTGCCACAGAGGGACTTAGGAAAATTACAATTGTCCAAGAACAGGGCAGCACGGATGGCCCTGAAATGTACACGGAGCTAACATTAATAATATACATGTCAGTCACTCATGGCTCAACGTGAAAGAGGGGTTGACTTCGTCACTATTCGTTTTTTTAAGAGGTGTTGACAAGCTGAATGTACCGAGTTGTCTGTTTAAATTACTAGCACACAGATCAGACAAGTCCAGAACAGACTATACGAGGCACATAGTACTACATAGAGCCATGACTACATGGAACTCTTTTCCACATCAAGAAACTCATGCAACCACCCCCACAAACAAAACAACAACAATACATATCATTATAATAATGTCTGTGCAGGTGGGTCTCCCAGGGCCGTGGTGTGGTGGGAGGTGCCTAAAGAAGAGGGAAGGAGCCAAGAAGTGGAGTCCTCCAAAATCCTGGTACTTCGTTCTAACTCCACCCAGAATGGACAGGCCTACACCTGCTACGCCAAACACCCCCTAGAAACACACATCAGGACCTGCAGCCTTGGTAAAGAGCCCTGTGGGACTTTGCTGGGTTTAACTAACAGTCTAATTGACATGTAGTGGGTTTAATAACCGTCCAATAGACATGCACTGGGTTGAACTAATAGTCTAATAGACATCTACTAGGTTTAACTAAAACATTACATGGTGTCTATATATAAAGGCATTGATTGACTCTCTCCTTCCCTGTGTGTGTGTGTTGTTACATGCAGTTGTGGCAGACCAGGGAGTTTGATCTAAACGTTTAAACAGAGCAGACATGGACACAAGTGTAATACCTCAGTTTCAAGAGTGTTTATTAAAACAATATAGAAAAAGAAAAGAAACCGGTTTCATCCAGGAGACCTCTTCCAGGTTACTATCTTCTTGGCTCCGGGGAATGCTGTCTCCTCTGGGGTAGAACACCGAGCCCTTCGGTTCTAACAGACCATGAGGACGTCTATCCGGTAGCAACCTCTCAATACCTCCAACCTCTCTTGTGTGCTGCCCACCTGGCAGCTTTATGGGCCAAGTACGGCTGGTGAGCAATCAGACCCTTGATTACTCACCAGCCTCAATCAGCCCCAACTGGTCCTGGCTGGAGGACCTGTCGAGACCTGACACATCCTGCAGAGGGAGCCACTGCCGTGTGATGTAGACTCCGTCTGTCGCCACGCCTTGACGAGTCTCCCACTGGTGGTTGGTCTGCGGTACGCCACACAGTACATACGTTTCTAGGTCACGACATGTGCTTCAAAAGAAGCTACAATTAAATGATTCACAAAATAGGCTATATATCCATCAATTTAAAAAAAAACATTTTCTGGTGCTCCTAAATGTTACGTTGTGCTCAGTGTTACAAATGGAAAATGTTATTTAGAGCCCTCGTTCTGACATGGGATTACTACTACTACTACTACTACTACTATTATTACTAGTCCTACTGCTGTTACTACAATTACTGTTGCTACTTCAACTACTTTAACTACTACTTCTACTACTACTACTACTACTACTACAACTACTGCTGCTACTACTGCTACTACTACTGCTACAACTACTACTACACTACTACGACACTATTGCTACCACAACTACTACAACTGCTATTACTACTAATACTGCTACAAAAACTACTGCATTACTTACTACTACTACGAATACCACTACCACTGGTACTACTGATGCTGCTGCTTCTACTTCTACTGGTACTAATACTGCTACCACACCTTCTTATACTAATACTAATACTACAACTACACTACTACTGCAACTACTGCTAACACTAATACTACTACTTATTCTACCACTACTAATATTACTTTTCTTTGCACCAGCTAGGACTGTATCGGTTTGCCACATTTTGTTATTTTTGTAATTGTTAAGTGTTCACTGTTTATCATTATTAAATATGTTGAGCACCAACTACGCTGCGCCTTGGTCCGATCCCTGCTACACCTCCTCTTCTCTTGAAGAGAAGGAAGGCTGCCGTTACGCTGCGCCTTGGTCCGATCCCTGCTACACCTCCTCTTCTCTTGAAGAGAAGGAAGGCTGCCGTTACGCTGCGCCTTGGTCCGATCCCTGCTACACCTCCTCTTCTCTTGAAGAGAAGGAAGGCTGCCGTTACGCTGCGCCTTGGTCCGATCCCTGCTACACCTCCTCTTCTCTTGAAGAGAAGGAAGGCTGCCGTTACGCTGCGCCTTGGTCCGATCCCTGCTACACCTCCTCTTCTCTTGAAGAGAAGGAAGGCTGCCGTTACGCTGCGCCTTGGTCCGATCCCTGCTACACCTCCTCTTCTCTTGAAGAGAAGGAAGGCTGCCGTTACGCTGCGCCTTGGTCCGATCCCTGCTACACCTCCTCTTCTCTTGAAGAGAAGGAAGGCTGCCGTTACGCTGCGCCTTGGTCCGATCCCTGCTACACCTCCTCTTCTCTTGAAGAGAAGGAAGGCTGCCGTTACGCTGCGCCTTGGTCCGATCCCTGCTACACCTCCTCTTCTCTTGAAGAGAAGGAAGGCTGCCGTTACGCTGCGCCTTGGTCCGATCCCTGCTACACCTCCTCTTCTCTTGAAGAGAAGGAAGGCTGCCGTTACGCTGCGCCTTGGTCCGATCCCTGCTACACCTCCTCTTCTCTTGAAGAGAAGGAAGGCTGCCGTTACGCTGCGCCTTGGTCCGATCCCTGCTACACCTCCTCTTCTCTTGAAGAGAAGGAAGGCTGCCGTTACGCTGCGCCTTGGTCCGATCCCTGCTACACCTCCTCTTCTCTTGAAGAGAAGGAAGGCTGCCGTTACGCTGCGCCTTGGTCCGATCCCTGCTACACCTCCTCTTCTCTTGAAGAGAAGGAAGGCTGCCGTTACGCTGCGCCTTGGTCCGATCCCTGCTACACCTCCTCTTCTCTTGAAGAGAAGGAAGGCTGCCGTTACGCTGCGCCTTGGTCCGATCCCTGCTACACCTCCTCTTCTCTTGAAGAGAAGGAAGGCTGCCGTTACGCTGCGCCTTGGTCCGATCCCTGCTACACCTCCTCTTCTCTTGAAGAGAAGGAAGGCTGCCGTTACGCTGCGCCTTGGTCCGATCCCTGCTACACCTCCTCTTCTCTTGAAGAGAAGGAAGGCTGCCGTTACGCTGCGCCTTGGTCCGATCCCTGCTACACCTCCTCTTCTCTTGAAGAGAAGGAAGGCTGCCGTTACGCTGCGCCTTGGTCCGATCCCTGCTACACCTCCTCTTCTCTTGAAGAGAAGGAAGGCTGCCGTTACGCTGCGCCTTGGTCCGATCCCTGCTACACCTCCTCTTCTCTTGAAGAGAAGGAAGGCTGCCGTTACGCTGCGCCTTGGTCCGATCCCTGCTACACCTCCTCTTCTCTTGAAGAGAAGGAAGGCTGCCGTTACGCTGCGCCTTGGTCCGATCCCTGCTACACCTCCTCTTCTCTTGAAGAGAAGGAAGGCTGCCGTTACGCTGCGCCTTGGTCCGATCCCTGCTACACCTCCTCTTCTCTTGAAGAGAAGGAAGGCTGCCGTTACGCTGCGCCTTGGTCCGATCCCTGCTACACCTCCTCTTCTCTTGAAGAGAAGGAAGGCTGCCGTTACGCTGCGCCTTGGTCCGATCCCTGCTACACCTCCTCTTCTCTTGAAGAGAAGGAAGGCTGCCGTTACGCTGCGCCTTGGTCCGATCCCTGCTACACCTCCTCTTCTCTTGAAGAGAAGGAAGGCTGCCGTTACGCTGCGCCTTGGTCCGATCCCTGCTACACCTCCTCTTCTCTTGAAGAGAAGGAAGGCTGCCGTTACGCTGCGCCTTGGTCCGATCCCTGCTACACCTCCTCTTCTCTTGAAGAGAAGGAAGGCTGCCGTTACGCTGCGCCTTGGTCCGATCCCTGCTACACCTCCTCTTCTCTTGAAGAGAAGGAAGGCTGCCGTTACGCTGCGCCTTGGTCCGATCCCTGCTACACCTCCTCTTCTCTTGAAGAGAAGGAAGGCTGCCGTTACGCTGCGCCTTGGTCCGATCCCTGCTACACCTCCTCTTCTCTTGAAGAGAAGGAAGGCTGCCGTTACGCTGCGCCTTGGTCCGATCCCTGCTACACCTCCTCTTCTCTTGAAGAGAAGGAAGGCTGCCGTTACGCTGCGCCTTGGTCCGATCCCTGCTACACCTCCTCTTCTCTTGAAGAGAAGGAAGGCTGCCGTTACGCTGCGCCTTGGTCCGATCCCTGCTACACCTCCTCTTCTCTTGAAGAGAAGGAAGGCTGCCGTTACGCTGCGCCTTGGTCCGATCCCTGCTACACCTCCTCTTCTCTTGAAGAGAAGGAAGGCTGCCGTTACGCTGCGCCTTGGTCCGATCCCTGCTACACCTCCTCTTCTCTTGAAGAGAAGGAAGGCTGCCGTTACGCTGCGCCTTGGTCCGATCCCTGCTACACCTCCTCTTCTCTTGAAGAGAAGGAAGGCTGCCGTTACGCTGCGCCTTGGTCCGATCCCTGCTACACCTCCTCTTCTCTTGAAGAGAAGGAAGGCTGCCGTTACGCTGCGCCTTGGTCCGATCCCTGCTACACCTCCTCTTCTCTTGAAGAGAAGGAAGGCTGCCGTTACGCTGCGCCTTGGTCCGATCCCTGCTACACCTCCTCTTCTCTTGAAGAGAAGGAAGGCTGCCGTTACGCTGCGCCTTGGTCCGATCCCTGCTACACCTCCTCTTCTCTTGAAGAGAAGGAAGGCTGCCGTTACGCTGCGCCTTGGTCCGATCCCTGCTACACCTCCTCTTCTCTTGAAGAGAAGGAAGGCTGCCGTTACGCTGCGCCTTGGTCCGATCCCTGCTACACCTCCTCTTCTCTTGAAGAGAAGGAAGGCTGCCGTTACGCTGCGCCTTGGTCCGATCCCTGCTACACCTCCTCTTCTCTTGAAGAGAAGGAAGGCTGCCGTTACGCTGCGCCTTGGTCCGATCCCTGCTACACCTCCTCTTCTCTTGAAGAGAAGGAAGGCTGCCGTTACGCTGCGCCTTGGTCCGATCCCTGCTACACCTCCTCTTCTCTTGAAGAGAAGGAAGGCTGCCGTTACGCTGCGCCTTGGTCCGATCCCTGCTACACCTCCTCTTCTCTTGAAGAGAAGGAAGGCTGCCGTTACGCTGCGCCTTGGTCCGATCCCTGCTACACCTCCTCTTCTCTTGAAGAGAAGGAAGGCTGCCGTTACGCTGCGCCTTGGTCCGATCCCTGCTACACCTCCTCTTCTCTTGAAGAGAAGGAAGGCTGCCGTTACGCTGCGCCTTGGTCCGATCCCTGCTACACCTCCTCTTCTCTTGAAGAGAAGGAAGGCTGCCGTTACGCTGCGCCTTGGTCCGATCCCTGCTACACCTCCTCTTCTCTTGAAGAGAAGGAAGGCTGCCGTTACGCTGCGCCTTGGTCCGATCCCTGCTACACCTCCTCTTCTCTTGAAGAGAAGGAAGGCTGCCGTTACGCTGCGCCTTGGTCCGATCCCTGCTACACCTCCTCTTCTCTTGAAGAGAAGGAAGGCTGCCGTTACGCTGCGCCTTGGTCCGATCCCTGCTACACCTCCTCTTCTCTTGAAGAGAAGGAAGGCTGCCGTTACGCTGCGCCTTGGTCCGATCCCTGCTACACCTCCTCTTCTCTTGAAGAGAAGGAAGGCTGCCGTTACGCTGCGCCTTGGTCCGATCCCTGCTACACCTCCTCTTCTCTTGAAGAGAAGGAAGGCTGCCGTTACGCTGCGCCTTGGTCCGATCCCTGCTACACCTCCTCTTCTCTTGAAGAGAAGGAAGGCTGCCGTTACGCTGCGCCTTGGTCCGATCCCTGCTACACCTCCTCTTCTCTTGAAGAGAAGGAAGGCTGCCGTTACGCTGCGCCTTGGTCCGATCCCTGCTACACCTCCTCTTCTCTTGAAGAGAAGGAAGGCTGCCGTTACGCTGCGCCTTGGTCCGATCCCTGCTACACCTCCTCTTCTCTTGAAGAGAAGGAAGGCTGCCGTTACGCTGCGCCTTGGTCCGATCCCTGCTACACCTCCTCTTCTCTTGAAGAGAAGGAAGGCTGCCGTTACGCTGCGCCTTGGTCCGATCCCTGCTACACCTCCTCTTCTCTTGAAGAGAAGGAAGGCTGCCGTTACGCTGCGCCTTGGTCCGATCCCTGCTACACCTCCTCTTCTCTTGAAGAGAAGGAAGGCTGCCGTTACGCTGCGCCTTGGTCCGATCCCTGCTACACCTCCTCTTCTCTTGAAGAGAAGGAAGGCTGCCGTTACGCTGCGCCTTGGTCCGATCCCTGCTACACCTCCTCTTCTCTTGAAGAGAAGGAAGGCTGCCGTTACGCTGCGCCTTGGTCCGATCCCTGCTACACCTCCTCTTCTCTTGAAGAGAAGGAAGGCTGCCGTTACGCTGCGCCTTGGTCCGATCCCTGCTACACCTCCTCTTCTCTTGAAGAGAAGGAAGGCTGCCGTTACGCTGCGCCTTGGTCCGATCCCTGCTACACCTCCTCTTCTCTTGAAGAGAAGGAAGGCTGCCGTTACGCTGCGCCTTGGTCCGATCCCTGCTACACCTCCTCTTCTCTTGAAGAGAAGGAAGGCTGCCGTTACGCTGCGCCTTGGTCCGATCCCTGCTACACCTCCTCTTCTCTTGAAGAGAAGGAAGGCTGCCGTTACGCTGCGCCTTGGTCCGATCCCTGCTACACCTCCTCTTCTCTTGAAGAGAAGGAAGGCTGCCGTTACGCTGCGCCTTGGTCCGATCCCTGCTACACCTCCTCTTCTCTTGAAGAGAAGGAAGGCTGCCGTTACGCTGCGCCTTGGTCCGATCCCTGCTACACCTCCTCTTCTCTTGAAGAGAAGGAAGGCTGCCGTTACGCTGCGCCTTGGTCCGATCCCTGCTACACCTCCTCTTCTCTTGAAGAGAAGGAAGGCTGCCGTTACGCTGCGCCTTGGTCCGATCCCTGCTACACCTCCTCTTCTCTTGAAGAGAAGGAAGGCTGCCGTTACGCTGCGCCTTGGTCCGATCCCTGCTACACCTCCTCTTCTCTTGAAGAGAAGGAAGGCTGCCGTTACGCTGCGCCTTGGTCCGATCCCTGCTACACCTCCTCTTCTCTTGAAGAGAAGGAAGGCTGCCGTTACGCTGCGCCTTGGTCCGATCCCTGCTACACCTCCTCTTCTCTTGAAGAGAAGGAAGGCTGCCGTTACGCTGCGCCTTGGTCCGATCCCTGCTACACCTCCTCTTCTCTTGAAGAGAAGGAAGGCTGCCGTTACAGTAACTAAATGTAGCAACTACATTTACTTTTGATACTTTATATATATATATATTTAAAACCAAATGCTTTTAGACTTTTACTCAAGTATTATTTTCTTGGATGACTTTCACTTTTACTTGAGTTATTTTCTATTAAGGTATCTTTACTTTTATTCGAGTATGGGAATTGAGTACTTTTTCCACCATTGACTACTACTACTACTACTGTTACTTCTTCTACTACATGGTGTGTGTGTGTGTGTGTGTGTGTGTGTGTGTGTGTGTGTGTGTGTGTGTGTGTGTGTGTGTGTGTGTGTGTGTGTGTGTGTGTGTGTGTGTGTGTAGTCCCAGTCAGTAAGCCCAATATTCTTCTGAGTGATGCGTCCCCAGCGGAGGGATCTTCGGTGTGGCTGCGCTGCGGCCTGGAGAACGGAACTGAGCCACTTTTCTTCATGTGGGAGCATGAGACTTACAATGGATTGGTCAGCACCATCTCCCAGGGCAACAGCAGCATGTTCAACATGACAGAAGTCACCCGTAACCACACAGGCTGGTACCGTTGTGGGGCCCGGAACCAGGTCAACCAGGAACGGTCCGACCGCATCTGGCTGGACATCATCTGTTAGTATACACACTAAACACTAAACACTACACCCTAAACACTACAAGTACCCCTAACGCTGTACCCTAACTTCCAATCCATCTGTGTGTAACGTAGTGTGTGTGTGTAACGTTGTGTGTGAGTGTGTGTAATGTAGTGTGCGTTTGTAACATAGTGTGTGTTTCAAATCAAATCAAATGTTATTGGTCACATACACATGGTTAGTAGATGCTAATGTGAGTGTAGCGAAATGCTTTTGCTTCTAGTTCTGACCGTGCAGTAATATCTAACAAGTAACCTAGCAATTTCACAACAACTACTTTATTCACACAAGTGTGAAGGAATGAATAAGAGTAGGTACATATAAATATATGATGAGCGATGGCCGAACAGCATAGGCAAGATGCAGTAGATGGTATAGAGTACAGTATAAACATATGAGATGAGTAATGTCGGGTATGTAAATATTATATAAAGTGGCATTGTTTAAAGTGACTAGAGATACATTAATTACATCCAATTTTTATTATTGAAGTGGCTAAAGATTTGAGTCAGTATGTTTGCAGCAGCAACTCAATGTTAGTGGTGGCTGTTTAACAGTCTGATGGCCTTGAGATAGAAGCTGTTTTTCAGTCTCTCGGTCCCTGCTTTGATGCACCAGTACTGACCTCGCCTTCTGGATGATAGCGGGGTGAACAGGCAGTGGCTCGGGTGGTTGTTGTCCTTGATGATCTTTTTGGTCTTCCTGTGACATCGGGTGGTGTAGGTGTCCTGGAGGGCAGGAAGTTTGTTCCCGGTGATGTGTTGTGCAGACCTCACTACCCTCTGGAAAGCCTTACGTTTGTGGGCGGAGCAGTTGCCGTACCAGGCGGTGATACATCTGCATCTGTAAAAGTTTGTGAGTGTTTTCAGTGACAAGACACATTTCTTCAGCCTCCTGAGGTTGAAGAGGCGCTGCTGCTCCTTCTTCAACACGCTGTCTGTGTGGGTGGACCATTTCAGTTTGTCCGTGATGTGTACGCCGAGGAACTTAAAACTTTCCACCTTCTCCACTGCTGTCCCATCGATGTGGATAGGGGGGTGCTCCCTCTGCTGTTTCCTGAAGTCCACGATCATCTCCTTTGTTTGTTGACGTTGAGTGAGAGGTTATTTTCCTGACACCACACTCCGAGGGCCCTCACCTCGTCCCTGTAGGCCGTCTCGTCGTTGTTGGTAATCAAGCCCACCACTGTAGTGTCGTCTGCAAACTTGATGATTGAGTTGGAGGCGTGCATGGCCACGCAGTCATGAGTGAACAGAGTACAGGGGAGGAATGAGAACGCACCCTTGTGGGGCTCCAGTGTTGAGGATCAGCGGGGTGGAGATGTTGTTTCCTACCCTCACCACCTGGGGGCGGCCCGTCAGAAAGTCCACGACCCGGTTACACAGGGCGGGGTTGAGACCCAGGGTCTTGAGCTTAATTGCGAGTTTGGAGGGTACTATGGTGTTAAATGCTGAGCTGTAATCGATGAACAGCATTCTTACATAGGTATTCCTCTTGTCCAGATGGGTTAGGGCAGTGTGCAGTGTGATTGTGATTGTGTCGCCTGTGGACCTTTTGGGGTGGTAAGCAAATTGGAGTGGGTCTAGGGTGTCAGGTAGGGTGGAGGTGATATGATCCTTGACTAGTCTCTCAAAGCACTTCATGATGACGGAAGTGAGTGCTACGGAGCGATAGTCGTTTAGCTCAGTTACCTTCGCTTTCTTGAGAACAGGAACAATGGTGGCCCTCTTGAAGCATGTGGGAACAGCAGACTGGAATAAAGATTGATTGAATATGTCCGTAAACACACCACCAGCTGGTCTGCGCATGCTCTGAGGACGCAGCTAGGGATGCCGTCTGGGCCGGCAGCCTTGCGAGGGTTAACACGTTTAAATGTTTTACTCACGTTGGCTGCAGTGAAGGAGAGCCCACAGGTTTTAGTAGTGTATGTAACATAGTGTTTGTAACGTAGTGTGTGTGTGTGTGTTTAATATAGTGTGTGTGTGTCCTCTCCCCAGTCGGTCCTGATATTCCCCAGATAGATGTGACTCCCTACAGTATAACAGACAGAGGATACTCTGCTCAGGAGAGACAGACGGTCTCTCTGCTCTGCCAGGCCCAGTCCAACCCTCCCAGTCAATATGTCTGGTTCTACAACAACAGGTATGCCTTAACACACACAAACAAACACACACACTCAATCATGAATCATTATATTTTATGATTATCTTATTTGTTCAGTATTTAACATGAACATCTTTGGCTAGATTGAATCAGTTTATCTTTGGCTAGATTGAATCAGTTCATCTTTGGCTAGATTGAATCAGTTCATCTTTGGCTAGATTGAATCAGTTTATCTTTGGCTAGATTGAATCAGTTCATCTTTGGCTAGATTGAATCAGTTCATCTTTGGCTAGATTGAATCAGTTCATCTTTGGCTAGATTGAATCAGTTCATCTTTGGCTAGATTGAATCAGTTGCTTGCAGTTCCGCTCATGATAACCGACCACTGCATACAGTTTTTATATGTTCTATTTAGCCGATGTTGGAGGTGTAATTGCGTTGGACCTTTTCAAATCAGCACGTGGCTCCCATAATTTTCAGTCCCCAGGTCCAGAACAAATTCAAGCAAACATATAGTGTTATACAGAGCCATGAGTGCATGGAACTCCCTTCTATCTTATATAGCGCAAGTGAACAGCAAACCTGGTTTCAAAAAAAGAATTAAGCAACAACTCATGGCACAACGCATCTCCCCCATGTGACCCTGGCCTGAAGTAGAGAATATTGTGATAAATTGCAGGCTACACTACTTGCCTAGAGAGTTCTCAGCCATACTTTTCGTGGCTGTTTATTTACCACCACAGACAGAGCACTAAGACTGGCACTAAGACCGCACTCAGTCAGCTGTATAAGGAAATAAGCAAACAGGAAACCACTCACCCAGAGGCGACGCTCCTAGTGGCCGGAGACTTTAATGCAGAGAAACTTAAATCAGTTCTACCAAATCTCTATCAACATGTTAAATGTGCAACCAGAGGGATTTTTTTTTTAGATCACCTGTACTCCACACACAGAGACGCATACAAAGCTCTCCCTCGCCCTCCGTTTGGTAAATCCGACCACAACTCTATCCTCCTGATTCCTGCTTACATGCAAAAATTAAAGCAGGAAGCACCAGTGACTCGGTCTATAAAAAAGTGGTCAGATGAAGCAGATGCTAAACTACAGGACTGTTTTGTTAGCACAGACTGGAACATGTTCCGGGATTCTTCCGATGACATTGAGGATTACACCACATCCGTCACTGGCTTTATCAATAAGTGCATTGAGGATGTCGTCCCCACAGTGACTTTACGTACATACCCCAACCAGAAGCCATGGATTACAGGCAACATTCGCACTGAGCTAAAAGGTAGAGCTGCCGCTTTCAAGGTGCTGGACTCTAAGCTGGAAGCTTACAAGAAATCCCGCTATGCCCTGCGACGAACCATCAAACAGGAAAAGCGTCAATACAGTGCTAAGATTGAATCATACTACGCCGGCTCCGACGCTCGTCGGATGTAGCAGGGCTTGCAAACTATTACAGACTACAAAGGGAATAACAGCCGAGAGCTGCCCAGTGACACGAGCGTACCAGACGAGCTAAATCACTTCTATGCTCGCTTCGAGGCAAGCAACACTGAGGCATGCATGAGAGCTTCGGCTGTTCCGGACGACTGTGTGATCACGCTCTCCGTAGCCGACGTGAGTAAGACCTTTAAACAGGTCAACATACACAAGGCTGCGGGGCCAGACGGATTACCAGGACGTGTGCTCCGGGCATGTGCTGACCATATGGCAGGTGTCTTCACTGACATTTTCAACATGTCCCTGACTGAGTTTGTAATACCAACATGCTTCAAGCAGACCACCATAGTCCCTGTGCCCATGAACACAACGGGAACCTGCCTAAGTGACTACAGACCCGTAGCACTCACGTCCGTAGCCATGAAGCGCTTTGAAAGGCTGGTAATGGCTCACATCAACACCATTATCCCAGAAACCCTAGACCCACCCTCATTTGCATACCGCCCAAACAGATCCACAGATGATGCAATCTCTAATGCACTCCACACTGCCCTCTCCCACCTGGACAAAAGGAGCACCTATGTGAGAATGCTATTCATTGACTATAGCTCAGCGTTCAACACCATAGTACCCTCAAAGCTCATCACTAAGCTAAGGAACCTGGGACTAAACACCTCCCTCTGCAACTGGATCCTGGGCATTCTGACGGGCCGCCCCCAGGTGGTGAGGGTAGGTAGCAACACATCTGCCACGCTGATCCTGAACACTGGAGCTCCCCAGGGGTGCGTGCTCAGTCCCCTCCTGTACTCCCTGTTAACCCACGACTGCATGGCCAGGCACGACTCCAACACCATCATTAAGTTTGCTGATGACACAACAGTGGTAGGCTTGATCACCGACAACGACGAGACAGCCTATAGGGAGGATGTCAGAGAACTGGCCGGGTGGTGCCAGAATAACAACCTATCCCTCAACGTAACCAAGACTAAGGAGATGATTGTGGACTACAGGAAAAGGAGCACCGAGCACGTCCCCATTCTCATCGACAGGGCTGTAGTGGAGCAGGTTGAGAGATTCAAATTCCTTGGTGTCCACATCAACAACAAACTAGAATGGTCCAAACACACCAAGACAGTCGTGAAGAGGATAGGACAAAGCCTATTCCCCCTCAGGACACTAAAAAGATTTGGCATGGGTCCTGAGATCCTCAAAAGGTTCTACAGCTGTAACATTGAGAGCATCCTGACCGGTTGCATCACTGCCTGGTACTGCAATTGCTCGGCCTCCTACCGAAAGGCACTTCAGAGGGTAGTGCGTACGGCCCAGTACATCACTGGTGCAAAGCTGCCTGCCATCCAGGACCTCTACACCAGGCGGTGTCAGAGGAAGGCCCTAAAAATTGTCAAAGACCCCAGCCACCCCAGTCATAGATTGTTCTCTCTACTATCACATGGCAAGCGGTACCAGAGTGCCAAGTCTAGGACAAAAAGGCTTCTCAACAGTGTTTACCCCCAAGCCACAAGACTCCTGAACAGGTTACCAATTGGTTACCCGGACTATTTTCATTGTGTCCCACCACCCGCCAACCCCTCTTTTTACGCTACTGCTACTCTCTGTTCATCAAATATGCATAGTCACTTTAACCATACCCACATGTACATACTACCTCAATAAGCCTGACTAACCTGTGTCTGTATATAGCCTCGCTACTCTTATTTTCAAATGTCTTTTAACTGTTGTTTTATTTCTTTACTTACCTACACACAAACATATCTTTTTCTCCACACTATTGGTTAGAGCCTGTAAGTAAGCATTTCACTGTAAGGTCTACTACACCTGTTGTATTCAGCATTTCACTGTAAGGTCTACACCTGTTGTATTCGGCACACATGACAAAAAAACTTTGATTTGATTTGATTTAGAGCTACCGCTTTCAAGGAGCAGGACAATAGTCCAGACGCTTACAACAATGCCCTCAGATTAACCATCAAACAGACAATGTGTCAATACAGGACTAAGATTGAATCCTACCACACCAGCTCTGACGCTCATTGGATATGGCAGGGCTTGCAAACTATTCCAGACGACTGTGTGATCAGGCTCTCCGTAGCCGATGTGAGCAAGACATTTAAACAGGTCAACATTCACAAGGCCGCGGGGCCAGACGCAACACCAGGACGTGTACTCAGAGCATGTGCAGACCAACTGGCAAGTGTCTTCACTGACTTTTTTAACCTCTCCCTGACTGAGTCTGTAATACCTACTTGTTTCAAGCGGACCACCATAGTCCCTGTGCCTAAGAACTTGAAGGTAACCTTCCTAAATGATTACCGCCCATAGCACTTACGTCGGTAGCCATGAAGTGCTTTGAAAGGCTTGTCAATGCTCACATCAACACCATCATCCTGGAGGCCCTAGACCCACTCCAATTCACATACCACCCAAACAGGTCCACAGATTACGTAATTTCGATTGCACTCCACACTGCCCTTTCTCACCTGGACGAAAGGAAGACCTATGTGAGAATGCTGTACATTGATTACAGCTCAGTGTTCAACACCATAGTGCGCTCAAAGCTCATTACTAAGCTAAGGACCCTGGGACTAAACACCTCCTTCTGCAACTGGATCCTGGATGTCCTGATGGGCCGCCCCAGGTGGTAAGGGTAGGCAACAACAGGCAACAACACATCTGCCACGCTGATCCTCAACACAGGGGCCCCTCAGGGGTGCGTGCTTATTCCCCTCCTGTACTCCCTGTTCACCCACGCCTACATGGAGGAGGTCAGTGTCCTGGAAGTGTGGTGCCAGGACAACAACCTCTCCCTCAATGTGAGCAATACAAAGGATCTGATCGTGGACTACAGGAAAAGTAGGGCGGAACACACCCCCATTCTCATCGACGGGGCTGTAGTGGAGCGAATCGAGAGCTTTCCGTTCCTTGGTGTCCACATCACCAACAAACTATCATGGTCCAAAAACACCAAGACAGTCGTGAAGAGGGCACGACAATGCCTATTCCCCCAGGAGACTGAAAAGATTTGGCATGGGTCCTCAGATCCTCAAAAAGCTCTACAGCTGCACCATTGAGAGCATCCTGACTGGTTGCATCACAGACTGGTATGACTGCTCGGCATCCAACCTTAATGCATTACAGAGGGTAGTGCGTACGACTCTGGGGGGCCAAGCTTCCTGCAATCCAGGACCTCTATACTAGGTGGAGTCAGAGGAAGGCCCAAAAAATGGTCAAAGACTCCAGTCACCCAAGTCAGAGACTGTTCTCTCTGCTACCGCACGGCAAGCGGTACCGGAGCGCCAAGTCTAGGTCCAAAAGACTCCTTAACAGCTTCTACCCCCAAGCCAAAAGACTGCTGAACAATTAATAAAATTGCCACCCAGACTATTTGCATTGACAACCCACCCTTTGATTTTACACTACTCCTACTCGCTGTTAATTATCTATGCATAGTCACTTTACCCCTATCTATATGAACATATTACCTCAACTTACCTGTACCCCCTCACATTGATTCGGTACCAGTAACCCCTGTATATAGCCTCCGTATTGTTATTTTATTGTGTTACTTTTTAAACTTTTGTTTATTTAGAAAATATTTTTTGAACTCTATTTTCTTAAAACTGCATTGTTGGTTAAAGGCTTGTAAGGCTTGGTAAGGCTTGGTAAGGCTTGGTAAGGCTTGGTAAGGCTTGGTAAGGCTTGGTAAGGCTTGGTAAGGCTTGGTAAGGCTTGGTAAGGCTTGGTAAGGCTTGGTAAGGCTTGGTAAGGTAGCATTTCACTGTATTCAGATTGAAGGACAGGTGAGGTTTCATGACAATAAGAAGAGCAGCCGGTCAATGATTTGACAGCACCAACACAGTTACACCTCCGACAGCGCCTAAACAAAAAGCAATGCAGTCATCATTATCGCAGATTAGCGCTGGAACTGATTGAATCTAGGCCTTTATTTGTCTGTTGTATGAACATATGTTTTCTATCTTCCCTACAAATTTCTGAATTGGTTCTAATCCCAGTCAGGTGTTTTATATATTGGTTTTAATACCACTCAGGTGTGTGTTAAATATATTGGATCTAATCCCATACAGGTGTTTTATATATTGGTTCTAATACCAGTCAGGTGTTTAATATATTGGTTCTAATCACAGGCAGGTGTTTTAAATATTGCTTCTAATCTGAGCCAGGTTTTTTATATATTGGTTCTAATCCCAGTCAGGTGTTTAATATATTGGTTCTAATCACAGGCAGGTGTTTTAAATATTGCTTCTAATCTGAGCCAGGTTTTTTATATAGTGGTTCTAATCACAGTCAGGTGTTTACTATATTGGTTCTTATCCCAGGCAAGTGTTTTATATATTGGTTCTAATCCCAGCCAGGTGTTTTATATATTGGTTCTAATCCCAGACAATATATAGCCATGGGGGTTGATACTCTGAGTTGGTCGATTCCCCATCAGACTATACTCATTGCCCCCCCCCCCCCCCCCCCCATAGCTTTAAATAGCTCTACAGGTGCTGCTAACATGGATGAAACTTCAGATGGACTTTATGTTATTGTTCCACTACTGTCAAGGTACTGTTTCCACTTCCTCGTACAGGCAGAGGGGTATTGTTAGAAGTAATCTCATCTCCATCCAACTCAGGCTTGTCAGTAGCTACACAAGGAAGCATCGCTCATCTAATATTACCTTGAATGCTCCATCTGATATGAGCTCTCGAAATAGTGGCCTAGGAATTATTCCTTTGAATGCTAGAAGCTTGATCGAAAGGCTAGATTTGATTGAAATACTGGTCTCACAATCACATGCTGACATATTGATTATATCTGAATCCTGGCTCTGTGTCTCTGTTCCAGACTCAGATGTTCTGTTAGCTGGGTACAATGTCTACAGAGCAGACAGAGTGGGTAGAGGTAGACTCAGATGTTCTGTTAGCTGGGTATAATGTCTACAGAGCAGACAGAGTGGGTAGAGGTAGACTCAGATGTTCTGTTAGCTGGGTATAATGTCTACAGAGCAGACAGAGTGGGTAGAGGTAGACTCAGATGTTCTGTTAGCTGGGTATAATGTCTACAGAGCAGACAGAGTGGGTAGAGGTGGGGGTATTGCCATATATGTTAAATGCAACCTAGATGTCACTGTGTCCATTTCAACGTCTGTTCCCGAAACAGTATGAATGCTTAGTTCTAATTGTGGTCCTTGTTCATAATGCACTATTAACGCCAGCGGGAGTTTATCGCCAACCCTCAGCTCCGGTATCTGCTCTAAGCAAATTGTTTGAGTTAATGTCTAATTATGTCAACTCTGAATTATTGATTATCGGAGATCTCAATCTGGACTGGCTGATGCCAGCATCGTTTAAATGAAAAGACATTTGTAAAGAACTAAATCTTACTCAACTAATAACTATACCTACCTGTCCTAATCCAAAAGACCCCCAAAAATCTACATTAATATACCTTATCTTAAATACACCTCACAAATATATCGCTAGTGGGTTATTTGCTAATGACATCAGTAACCACTGCCCTATTGCATGAATCAGAGATACTAGGCTAAAAACCCTGACCCCCGTATAATTCTAAAGAGAAACTATAAACACTTCTCAGAGCCGTTATCCTTGACCTTTATTATTCAGAGCTTTTATAGGTAAACTGCATAATGGACCCAGTTTTAGCATTCTCTTTCTTTCATCAATTTTTACCTTCATGAATGATAAACACGCCCCGTTAAAGCGACTTAGGGTAAAACAAATCAAACTAATCCTTGGTTCTCCTGTGATTTGAAAATCCTTTTTCTGCAAAAGAATCAAGCATGGGCCTTGGCGAGGAAAACTGGCGAAACAGCTGATTGGCTGCTTTTTAGGCAATTGAAAAATAAATGGACCGGAGGAATAAAAAAGGCCAAATCTAGGTATTTACTTGATGCTATGACAGAGTCTGCTGGTGATCCTGCTAAATTCTGGAAAACTGTTAACTCACTTAAACGAGGAAACTCCTTGACTTCCCTGCCGAAGCAAATTACATCGGAATCTGGGATTATCACTGACCGAACTGAAATTTGTGATGTTTTTAATAAGCATTTTATATCTGCTGGTTTTCTTTTTGAAAGAAAAAATGGCCAACATGATCCTAACCGGTCTTTTGTTTCAGTCCCTCGGCCTTCAGTTGATGTGGAAAACAGTAAGCCGGTTTTTAATTTTCAAAAAGTCACAGAAGATGAGGTCTTATTTGCACTATCTGCTATAGATTCTAAGAAATCATTAGGCGCTGACAATCTGTATCCATATTTACTCAAGTGTGCGGCACCTATTATTGCTGGTGTGGTGACGCATATTTTTAATCAAACATTTGTCGTTGGAAAGATTCCTAAATCTTGGAAAACAGCTTTTGTTTTACCACTCCTCAAGGGAGGTGATGGTAGTGAATTGGATAATTATCGGCCCATCTCTAAGCTCTCCTGTTTGGCTAAAAATTCTAGAGTCATTCGTGAATAGGCAACTACAATCTTTTTTAACTGTTTACAATACTCTTTCTAGTAATCAATCTGGCTTCAGACCTAAACACAGTACTATTACGGCCACTGTACGTGTTGTAAATGATATTACTAATGCTCTAGATAATAGAAAGTACTGTGCCGCCTTGTTCATAGATTTATATAAAGCTTTTGACACTGTAGACCATGCGATACTTTTGGGTAAGCTGTCGTCAATAGGACTGGGATTGGATGCCCGTCGTTGGTTTCATGACTATCTAAAGGATAGAAGTCAGGCTGTTAGAGTCGACGGCATCCAGTCGGAGCCATTGGAGTTGGTTAAAGGGGTCCCACAAGGTTCTATACTTGGTCCATTACTGTTCACTCTCTACATAAACAATATCGGTGATGAGATAAAAGTAAAATTAATTTATATGCTGTTGACACTGTCATGTACTCTATCGCTTCAACGGCTGACCAGGCATTATCACTATTGGAGACAGATTTTAAAATATTACAAGGGTCTTTTATACAGCTGAAACTTGTTTTAAATGCAAAGAAAACACATTTCATGATTTTTAATAGGTTCAAAAAGTTGGTTGAAAATACACTTGCACTTACGACCTTAGATGGTTCTCAAATTAATCAGGTCTCTGCATATATATACTTAGGGATATGGTTGGATGATAAACTGTCTTTTAAAATGCATATTGACGAACTTTGTAAACGGCAAAAAATCAAGCTAGGCTTCCTCTATAGAAACAGGACATGTTTGTCCTCTACAAATAGAAAACAAATTGTGCAAGCTACTTTTATGTCTGTTATAGATTATGGGGATATTATTTACATGCTACGGCATCAACACTTAAAATCGCTGGATGCTACTTATCATTGCGCACTTAGGTTTATAACGGGTGCTAGCTACAGAACTCACCACTGTGTTTTATATCAAAATGTGGGTTGGACTTCACTGTCCGTGAGACGAGAACAACATGCTCTCGTGTTTGTCTATAAAGCACTTCTGAACAAACTACCTTCTTATTTATCATCACTCATCAATATTAGAATTATAATTCCTAAAACCAGGTCTCAACATGGATTACACTTGAGGCCCCTGCGATTTCCACAGAGTTGGGTATGGCTGCCTTTTCCTGTTACTCTCCTTGCCTATGGAATAGCCTGCAGACTAAACTTAAACTTGAGACTCTTGTCCCCCTGTTGCCCATTTTAAATATTTATTGGAGCAATTATATTTTTGTATTGCTTGTAACTGTTTCGGGTAATGCAAGTTCTTGTGCTGTTAGGTTATTCTACTATGTGTAAATGTGATCTGTTGCTGTATTTTTTTGTTATCTGTGATCGTTTTGTTTGTCTTGTTTAGTTTTTTTTATCATTGTACCTAAACTGTATGTGTAAACATATATACGCAGGGCCCAGCTGTAAATTAGACATTGGTCTCAGTCTGTGTTCCTTGTTGAAATAAAGGTATAATAATAATATAATCCCAGGTCAGGTGTTTTATATATTGGTTCTAATCCCAGCCAGGTGCTTTATATTTTGGTTCTAATTCAGTCAGTTGTAATTTAAATTGGTTCTAATCCAGCCAGGTGTGTTATATATTGGTTCTAATCCCAGCCAGGTGTTTTAATTATTGGTTCTAATCCGAGCCAGGTGTGTTACATATTGATTCTAATCCCAGTCAGATGTTTTATATTTTGGTTCTAATCCCAGCCAGGTTTATATATTGGTTCTAATCCCAGCCTGGTGTTTTATATATTGGTTCTAATCCGGCCTGGTGTTTTTTATATTGGTTCTAATCCAGCCAGGTGTTTTATATATTGGTTCTAATCCAGCCAGGTGTTTTATATATTGGTTCTAATCCGGCCTGGTGTTTAATATATTGGTTCTAATCCAGCCAGGTGTTTTATATATTGGTTCTAATTCAGCCAGGTGTTTTATATATTGGTTCTAATCCAGCCAGGTGTTTTATATATTGGTTCTAATCCAGCCAGGTGTTTTATATATTGGTTCTAATCCGGCCTGGTGTTTTAAATATTGGTTCTAATCCAGCCAGGTGTTTTATATATTGGTTCTAATCCAGCCAGGTGTTTTATATATTGGTTCTAATTCAGCCAGGTGTTTTATATATTGGTTCTAATCCAGCCAGGTGTGTTATATATTGGTTCTAATCCAGCCAGGTGTTTTATATATTGGTTCTAATCCAGCCAGGTGTGTTATATATTGGTTCTAATCCGGCCTGGTGTTTTATATATTGGTTCTAATCCAGCCAGGTGTTTTATATATTGGTTCTAATCCAGCCAGGTGTTTTATATATTGGTTCTAATCCGGCCTGGTGTTTTTTATATTGGTTCTAATCCAGCCAGGTGTTTTATATATTGGTTCTAATCCAGCCAGGTGTTTTATATATTGGTTCTAATCCAGCCAGGTGTTTTATATATTGGTTCTAATCCAGCCAGGTGTGTTATATATTGGTTCTAATCCAGCCAGGTGTTTTATATATTGGTTCTATTTCAGCCAGGTGTTTTATATATTGGTTCTAATCCAGCCAGGTGTTTTATATATTGGTTCTAATTCAGCCAGGTGTACACCGGACCCCAGTTCACCATCACTAGGATTCTGCGGATGCACACTGGTACCTACACCTGTCAGTCTCAGAACACGTACCTCAAATCCCGCTCTCTCAAGACCATCAACCTCACTGTTTACTGTGAGTAACCTCTGAGTTCTAAACCCTAACCCCTGACTTCTAACACCTGACCTCACACACACACACATACCGGCAAACACATATACCGACACGACACACACACACACATATATAACCACAGAAACAACCACAGAAACACACACCACACACACACACACACACACACACACACACACACACACACAATAACAACACAGTGTTGTGTTGTATGTTGTCCCCCTGTCCCCCAGACCCTCCAGATGGTTCCCCCTCCTGCTCTGTTCTGCCAGCAATGAACTACTCCTCCCTCAACCTGACCTGTTCATGGCCAGGTGGCCTGCCCCCCCCTTCCCTACGCTGGACCACAAACCTTCTGGCACAGGTACACACACACACACATGCACACGCACTCACACACGCAGAAAGGGTCCTAACAAATTAAATGATTGTTGTTCTGGTTAATATTGTACCAGGGAGGGGCGTGGCTTGGGGGTGAAGGGGCGTGGCCAGCCAACCATGTCTCCGTACTGCAGTCTGGATCCCAGACCTCCAACAACTCTCTGTTCACCTGCTTGGGGATACACCCTGCTCTCAACACCTCCACACAATGCACTGCACGGGCTTGTAAGTCTCACACACAGCATGGTCCTATATGCCACATACACGTACACACACCAGTGTTGCGGAAGCTACACTGAAAATATAGTTTACCAAACTACCAATTACTTCACACTGGAAGAAGTTAAGCTACGCTATTTTATTTATTTAACCTTTATTTAACTAGGCAAGTTAGTTTAAGAACAAATTCTTATTTACAATGACGGCCTACCAAAAGGCCTCCTGCGGGACGACGTCTGGGATTTAAAAAATACATTAAAAATATAGGACAAAAAACACATCACGACAAGAGAGACAACACACTACATAAATAGATACCTAAGACAACAACATAGCAAGGCAGCAACACATGACAACACAATATATATCACGCAAGGCAGCCACAACTGTCATTAAGAGTGTCCATGATGGAGCCTTTGAATGATAAAACTGTCCAGTTTGAGTGTTTGTTGCAGCTCGTTCCAGTCGCTAGCTGCAGCGAACTGAAAAGACAAGCGACCCAGGGATGTGTGTGCTTTGGGGACCTTTAACAGAATGTGACTGGCCGAACTGGTGTTGTATGTGGAGGTCGAGGACTGCAGTAAATATCTTAGATAGGGGGGAGTGAGGCCTAAGAGGGATTTATAAATTAGCATCAACCAGTGGGTCTTGCGACGGGTATACAGAGGTGACCCGTTTACAGAGGAGTATAGAGTGCAATGATGTGTCCTATAAGGAGCATTGATGGCCAAATCTGATGGCCAAATGGTAAAACACATCTAGCCGCTCGAGAGCACCTTTACCACTAAAGCTACAGTTAAGAAAAATGTAGGTTTCTCAAATAAAGTTAGTTTAAAAATGTGTTCACTACATCCAAACGACTTTGTAAAACATTCTGATATACTGTATACACCTGAAATGTCACAAGTCTGAAATGACTAAAATTCAGATCACTTTTGGGTCATTTGTGACCGACCGGCTTGGTTCGGTCCTATGTAGCAAAATTTGGAGTTGAGCTATAAAATGTTATATCATACACTACAGCTGAGGTACAATGGGAACGTGATTCTGCTTGAATAGTCATTGACTCACTCACGCGTTGAAAAGGAACGAGATGGAGTCACAATCCATGCCAGGCACACCTGTGAGCTCTGGAACTCCACCTCCGACAGGCAGAGTCAACATACAGTACGAGGCTGGTTCGTCAGGTTTTTGGTTCATCCTGACATTTCCATTCCTCTTCTGACAACAGAACTTGACCAACTGCTCACCAGGCATAGGCACTTCCCGCTGTGGCCGTCTATTTCAGCATCATTTCGTGATTCTCTGAGACAAGCAATGGAGAAATGAAAATGTTCAAATATTATTCTTAAGATATGTGTTGACTGAATATAAGTAAGTGTTGTCTGCTAAACAATCAAGTTAAGTTTCTCCAGAAATAAATAATTCTAAATAACTGGCTGTATTTACAAATTAGTGAGAATGTCTCACCCCATGTTCAAGAATTGCCTTTTTCTCGCTCACTCTAGGTTAAATGAAAATGAAATCTCCAAAATAGCGTTACTTTTTAAACAAAGCGATTATTATTATTAAATGAATAAATAAGACCAACACCAGTATATCTAAAAATATTTTTTTCAATAATTACATTTAGAGGATTGGAGGACTCTATTAATATCTAAGGTGCATTTTCTTTTAGGATCTGTGAGAATATCTGAGAATATCTAAGGGGCTTTTATATAATTCTAAATTCATTAACCTTTCTAGCGCAGGCGTTCCGCTAGCGGAACCCCCTCGACAACATTCCGCTGAAAAGACAGCACGGGAAATTCAAAAATATTTTTGGGAAATATGTAACTTTCACACATTAAAACTTCTTATGGCTGCAAGGGGCAGCATTGAGTAGCCAGTTAAATAGTGCCCATTTCAAACGGCCTCGTACTCAATTCTTGCTCGTACAATATGCATATTATTATTACTATTGGATAGAAAACACTCTCTAGTTTCTAAAACCGTTTGAATTATTTCTCTGAGTGAAACAGAACTCATTCTGCAGCACTTTTCCTGACCAGGAAGTGGAATGTCAGAAATCTATGCTCTGTTCAACTTCTTGCCTATACATGGGCATAAGACGTAGGAGGCTACGTACACTTCATACACCTTCCCCTGGTTGGTCAAGAGGTTGTGAGAGAATTTTTTTTGTGTTTATCTTGGTCTAAGGTGGAATAAAAGCTATTTCTTTGACGTGACCGTCCACTTCCTGTTTCTGGAGCGCACGAAAGAGGACATGGACTTGCCTTCTTTTTAGCTGTCGTTATGAACGACTAACTTCTCCGTCTTAGATTTTATTTGATACATGTGACCATATCATCGTAAAGTATGTTTTTTCAATATAGTTTAACTTTTTATGGCTGCAGGGGCAGTATTGAGTAGCTCTGTTTAAGGTGCCCATTTCAAACGGCCTCGTACTCAATTCTTGCTCGTACAATATGCATATTATTGTTATTATTGGATAGAAAACACTCTCTAGTTTCTATAGCCGTTTGAATTATGTCTCTGAGTGGAACAGAACTCATTCTACAGCACTTTTCCTGATATGGAGTGAGATTTCAGAAATCTTGGCCCCTGCTCCCAGGTCAGTTCATAAGTCCCTGTGAATGCTATGATGCTACAAACACTGCCTACGCCTTCCTCTAGATGTCAGTAAGAGGTGACAATTTGAATGGAGTCGATTGCGCAATCAGGGCCTGTATAAAAGGCCAAAGACCGGATGTACCGTTCTTTTCCTGCTGCGCCTGACGCACGAAGTACGTCGGACCTGCTCTCTTTCCAAGCTTGGGTTTAGCCAGTAATATTTCGCCGGTCATGTTTTTACTCGTTATAGGTGTTAAAAACATCATAAGGTAGTTAATTTAAACCGTTTTATAGCAATTTATATCCGTTTAGTGCGATTTTGAGGCATTGCTTTGTGTTGCACTTTGAAGCGCCGGGCACATTTCGGGGTCCCGGTCGAACGTTAGTGGGCATTTCGACGGACAAGAGGACATCTTTCGACCAAAAGAAGATTAGACCCAAGAAAGGATACATTGCCCAAGATTCTGATGGAAGATCACCTCATAGTAAGAAATATTTAAGATGATAAATCGTTGTTCTGTCGAAAAATTTTAAACGCATATTCCGCCATTTTCTTTGGTATAGCTTCGCTTGGCGAACCCTGTATTGCACAGTAAGGATAATTTTAGAAATGTAATTCAGCGATTGCATTAAGAACTAATTTGTCTTTTGATAGCTGTCCAACTTATATTTTTTTAGTCAAGTTTATGAATAGTTATGCATGAGACAAGATCACTGTTAAAGATGGCGCCCGACATTTTCAGGCTAGTTTTGCTAGTATTGTCATTGTATAACCACGTTTTTTTGTGGCTAAATATGCACATTTTCGAACAAACTCTATATGTATGTTGTAATATGATGTTACAGGAGTGTCATCGGAAGAATTCTGAGAAGGTTAGTGAAAAAATTAATATATTTTGGCGATGATTACGTTATCGCTCTCTTTGGCTTGAATCAATGCTCGGGTAACGTTTGCACATGTGGTATGCTAATATAACGATTTATTGTGTTTTCGCTGTAAAACACTTAGAACATCTGAAATATTGTCTGAATTCACAAGATCTGTGTCTTTCCATTGCTGTGAGCTGTGTATTTTTAAGAAATGTTTTATGATTAGTAATTGGGTAATTCTCGTTGCTCTCTGTATTTATTCTAGTCGAGTTGTGATGGTGGGTGCAATTGTAAACTATGATTTATACCTGAAATATGCACATTTTTCTAACAAAACCTATCCTATACAATAAATATGTTATCAGACTGTCATCTGATGAGGTTTTTTCTTGGTTAGTGGCTATCAATATCTTTATTTGGCCGAATTGGTGATAGCACCTGATGGAGTAAGAAACTGATGGAGTTAGAAAAGTGGTGTCTTTTGCTAACGTGGTTAGCTAATAGATTTACATATTTTGTCTTCCCTGTAAAACATTTTAAAAATCTGAAATGGTGGCTTTATTCACAAGATCTGTATCTTTCATTTGGTGTCTTGGGCTTGTTAATGTGTGAAAGTTAAATATTTAAAAAAAATATTTTTTTGAATTTCGCGCCCTGCACTTTGAGCTGGATGTTGTCATAGGTGTACCGACCTCGGGCTTGCAGCCATAAGAGGTTTTAATCAGATTATTGAAATTTTTTCGGGAGTTCCGTTCTCTGACTTTGTTGTCGTTGGAGAGATCCGTGCCACTCGGCTAGTGTGCATGCTAAATGAAGAGGGATATTTGCCGTTCCAGATCAAAACAACGACTGTTCTGGACAAAGGACACCTTGTCCAACATTCTGACGGAAGATCACCAAAAGTAAGAAACATTTTATGATGCTATTTCTAATATCTGTCGTGCATGTGAACTGGTCGTGGGCGCCCAAGTGTTTCTGGCTATTGTGGCTACGCTAATATAGCGCTACATTTTGTTTTCGCTGTAAAACATTTAATAAATCGGAAATATTGTCTGGAATCACAAGATGCCTGTCTTTCAATTGCTGTACACTATGTATTTTTCAGAAATGTTTTATGATGAGTAATTAGGTATTTGACGTTGGTGTCTGTAAATATTATGGCTGCTTTCGGTGCAATTTCTGATTGTAGCTGAAATGTAAACTATGATTTATACCTGAAATATGCAAATTTTTCGAACAAAACATATGCTATACAATAAATATGTTATCAGACTGTCATCTGATGAAGTTGTTTCTTGGTTAGTGGCTATTTATATCTTTATTTGGTCGAATTTGTGATAGCACCTGATGGAGTAAATAACTGGTGGAGTAATGAAAAATGGTGTCTTTTGCTAACGTGGTTAGCTAATAGATTTACATATTGTGTCTTCCCTGTAAAACATTTTAAAAATCGGACATGTTGGCTTGATTCACAAGATGTGTACCTTTCATATGCTGTATTGGACTTGTTAATGTGTGAAAGTTAAATATTTAAAAAAAAATATCTTTTGAATTTCGCGCCCTGCACTTTGAGCTGGCTGTTGTCATAAGTGTACCGGTGTCGGGCTAGCCAGCCTAACAGGTTAACAAGTCCAATACAGCAAATGAAAGATAAACATCTTGTTAATCTACACATCGTGTCCGATCTCAAAAAGGCTTTATAGCGAAAGCACAACATGATTATGTTAGGTCAGAGCCAAGTCACAAAAACACACAGCCATTTTTCCAGCCACAGATAGGAGTCACAAAAAGCAGAAATAGAGATAAAATGAATCACTAACCTTTGAACATCTTCATCAGATGACACTCATAGGACATCATGTTACACAATACATGTATGTTTTGTTCAATAATGTGCATATTTATATCCAAAAATCTCAGTTTACATTGGCGCGTTACATGCAGTAATGTTTTGATTCCAAAACATCCGGTGATTTTGCAGATAGCCACATCATTTCCCAGAAATACTCATAATAAACATTGATAAAAGATACAAGTGTTATTCACAGAATTAAAGATAGACTTCTCCTTAATGCAACCGCTGTGTCAGATTTCAAAAAAACTTTACGGAAAAAGCATAATCTGAGTACGGCGCTCAGAGCCCAATCCAGCCAAAGAAATATCCGCCATGTTGGAGTCAACAGAAGTTAGAAATAACATTATAAATATTCACTTACCTTTGATGATCTTCATCAGAATACACTCCCAGGAATCCCTGTTCGACAATAAATGACTGATTTGTTCCATAAAGTTCCATAAAGTCCATAATTTATGTCCAAATAGCCACTAGTTGTTAGCGTGTTCAGCCCAGTAATCTATCTTCATGAGGCGCGAGCACTACGTCCAGACAAAAACTCGAAAAGTTCCGTTACAGGTCGTAGAAACATGTCAAACGATGTAAGGAATCAATCTTTAGGATGTTTTTAACATAAAACGTCAATAATGTTCCAACCCGGAGAATTCCATTGTCTGTAGAAAAGCACTGGAACGAGAGCTAACTCTGTCGGGACCGCGCGTCACGAGCATGAGACACTCTGCCAGACCCATGACTCATTCAGCTCCCATTCCCCCCTCCTTTATAGCAGAAGCCTGAAACAAGTTTCTAAAGACGGTTGACATCTAGTGGAAGCCTTAGGAAGTGCAACTTTACACTTCGGTAAAACCACAATGAGGACATCGACCTACCAAGCAAGTTTTCATAAATCATTGGGTACAGTGTAAGAAAAACATCAGAGTAATCTGAAATAGGGGCATCATTTATGTTCAAATTTACAACATAACATACATAGGCATTGCATCATTAAGACCTTTAGGAAATAATGTCTGGAGGTGGAAAATCCCAAAACATTCTGGCTGATTTTCTTTTGTTGCTGGCAGTTGGCATGGACCAATTTATCACGTAAATAAAATATGCCAGTTTTTCTTGACTGCATCTCCCACTATTTGCGAGTTCAAAGTATATGTAGTTGTTAACATTACAGAGTGTTCTTTAGCTTTAGCGGGTCTTTTTGTAGCAGTTCATTTCATGTTTTCCCCAATGCCAAATTAAGAGCTTCATCCACACATTGTGGAGAATAGCCTATTCCTAGAAACCTATTGCGCATCTCCGCTGCTTTTTCTAGATAGTCCTGAAAAGTATTTGTTGCAAGTAGGGGAGGAGGGGGTTCACACCTAGCTCGGCTATTAGACAATTCTTTAGTAAAGGTTGAATAGTCTATTGTTCAGCTAATAGCCCATCCTGCTACGCTGGTGAAAACTAATAATAATACTTTTTCCCCTTTCCACATGTTAAAGATTACAGTTGATAAAGTGTTTTTAGCCACAATCGACCCCAACCCCAATTAATACATTTGGGCATAGTCAATTGCGTGCTGGACTTCGGGCTAGAATGGTGAGGGTTCGAAACCTGCTCCCTGCTTGCTATAATGAATGAGTTTGATACACTTGGTATTGGATATGCCTGAAAAAAAACGTCCTAAATAGAGATTTTCATAAATAACTTTATGACCAAA
The DNA here is from genome assembly GCF_016432855.1 of Salvelinus namaycush. Lineage (NCBI taxonomy): Eukaryota > Metazoa > Chordata > Actinopteri > Salmoniformes > Salmonidae > Salvelinus > Salvelinus namaycush. The sequence continues at coordinate 311,583 of NW_024061164.1, forward strand.
AAATATGCACAATCGTTTGTCTCTACATTAAATAACATATTCCTCTCAATTGTAATTTTTTTGCTTGACTTGTTATGACGTTATAATTACTTAAATTCGCTTCCCCATAATGTTTTGTCAGCCATCTTTGTTGAAGTCACCAGGGATGGGTGGCCCATGTCAAACTCGTCATTGGATCCACTCGATATGATTGGTCATTTAAAAACCTTGGGACCCAAATGCTTAATGAGTGCTCACCCTTGTGGTGGTCTGGAGCAATGAAGCCGTGACGCTGGGTACCTCTAAGTCCGGTGCAAGCTCGCAACATTTTGAGGAGGAACCACTGTAGCTTGCTAGCTAGCTAAACAATGAACATAATAGTGCTTTCAAGACAACTGGGAACTTGGAAAAATTTGAGGTCAAATCATGACGTCAGTGATCTTCAGGTTGGAAAGTCGGGGCTCTAGAAAGGGGCCATTGTTCCCGAGTTGGAATTCCGGTTTGGATGACGTCCAAAATGATTTTTCCCAGTCGGAGCTCGTTTTTTTCAGAGTTCCCAGTTGTCTTGAACACACTGAAGTCGGAGATTTCCGAAGTCCCATTTCCGAGTTCCCAATTGTTTTGAACTCGGGGATAATCCCAACCCATACTACTAGCAATACAAACAGATTGTCATAGCTAGCCACCATGCATGAATCTGCAGGTAGCTAAAGCTAACCAATTAGGTTCAATGTTAGCTAAATAGCTAATATTAGCCTATAACTAGCAATGCAAATGGATTTCTGATATACGAATAATATTACTACACAGATCATACACATAACTTTAGCTAGCGAGCCAGCCAACTAACGTTAGCAAGCTAGCTAACAGTACTCTTTAACTTGTAAGGAAAACAACTTTCTGACAAAAGTAGAAACATATCATATCTGAAAATTTAGCTAGCTAGACTCTCTTACCCATACACGTGGATGAATGCTTCTCCTTCTCTGTCACATATTCCATGGTTGTGTTTTATACAAATATTCAGTGTGTTATCTTTTCGACTCCCTCCACATATTTCCAATCATACACCAGAATATTCTCCATCTCCTTATCATACTCTGCATTCCACTGAGTTCAAAACTCGGTCAATTTCTTCCGTGACAACAACACTGTTGATTGCTGTTTCTTCCCCATCACTGTCATCAGAAACTCTACAATGTCTGGTTCAATGAAAATGAGGGATTTCCTCATCGTCTGATTCCTTTTCAGAGTCAGAGAGAGTTAGCATGGCATGATCGTCCTCCAGAATGAGGAGAGCAGTAGCAAAACTTTTGCAGTGCTTCATGATATCTTTCAAAAAAGCAGCAGAAGAAATCATTATCTACACATACTGAGCAGTTCATGTTATAGACAGAGGCATGCTACATGGCAGACTAATCCAAACTCATCTCTCGGCATGTCCAGCCCATCCATTATCTCAGCCAATCATCGCTAGCAGGAAGGTTCCTGGCTTTTTCCGTGGCTTGTAATTTAACGATTGTATTCATATTTACTGATGGAATGTTATTAAGGCACATGAAAGTTCACATGTTCCCGAAGGCATTTCTGCCAAAAAACACATAACATTTATTTCACATAACATGTTTTTCTTTACGTTCAAATGCCTCTCTTCTGAAGTAGTGACGTGCGACATACGCCTACTTTCCTGAAATGATTCACATATGTTAACAGAATGTATAATTTATCCTATTAACAGTAGAAAGGCTGAGAGTATCAAAATTATGCGATTTAAAAATATATATATTATTACTCAGTTGTTAATTCATCAAATCAAATTGTGTTTATCACATGCTTCATAAACATCGTCCAATAAGCTGTTCATGTATTCGGCGCATGTGACAATTTTTTTCATTTGATTTGAATAGTGGAATGCTTACTTACTGGCCCGTTTTGACACCTAATGCCCTGTCGTAAATTTAAGGTAGAAGAAGACTCTCCCTCCCTCTTCAAATGCGCGTAGGAATGTGCTTAGTTTCACAGACAGTCTTCCTGTCAAAATTCTAACAGTTTCTAAAGCGAATACTGGAACAATATTTCTAACATAACAACGTTGGGAATGGTCAGAGATGATCTATAGAAAACGAATGTAATATTGGTTTTTATTTTGTGATGTAATTAAAAAGGTTACGAAGGAAATACTGTAACTTGAAAAGTATTTACACTACAGGTATGAAGTCTCCATCCCTAACGTTTTATATGAAATATAAAACATGATGAACATATTTTTGTTAAGATATGAAGACCATTTTCTCATGTATGGTATCCTGTTTTCTCATGTAGTTAGCTAGTAAATAAATAATTAAACCAATTGGTGTGGTACTGACTCATAAGTAAGGCTAGGGTTTTTGCAGATGCATGAGGTTACGACTGTTCAGAATGATGATATGATAAGAGGTCATGATTAATAAGATTAAATTGACAATAGTCTGATGGGTGACAATTTTATCAATTGTCAAATTGTACATGGAGAGAGGGGCGCAGCTTGGAATCGACAGAAGCAGGAAAGGAGAACCACTTTTCAAATCCTTCTTCATTTGCATCCAGTTAATTTTGATTTCTATATGTTATCAGAAAGAGCAGATTAAGCAGTTTATAAGACACTTACCTTTTCAAATAACTCTCAAAACAGATGCATCCTATTTCCAAATATCGCTTTTCCCAAGAATAACCGCACTATCCATGCATGGGTTCAGCACATGGGCACTCAGCGGCAACATTGCTCAAGCAAGGACTAGTGACATAATAAACGTAAAATATACTATTCCGTTCATTTTAAATACATTTTCTTAAGACAAACCAAAACAATATTATAATGGATATCTTTGTGATGGATTTAACTCTTGTACTGTGGTGGTTTAACTGGTTTTTCATTTTTCACATTCAGTCTGCAGTAAATATAGTCTACAGTACATTCGGTCTGCAGTACATACAGTCTGCAGTACATACAGTCTGCAGTACATACAGTCTGCAGAACATATAGTCTATAGTACACATAGTCTACAGTACATATAGTCTACAGTACATAGGGTCTACAGTACATACAGTCTATAGTACATACAGTCTACAGTACATACAGTCTACAGTACATACAGTCTGCAGTACATATGGTCTGCAGTACATATGGTCTACAATACATACAGTCTACAGTACATATAGTCTACAGTACATACAGTCTACAGTACATATAGTCTACAGTACATATAGTCTACAGTACATACAGTCTACAGTACATATAGTCTACAGTACATATAGTCTACAGTACATACAGTCTACAGTACATACCGTCTACAGTACATATAGTCTACAGTACATACAGTCTACAGTACATACAGTCTACAGTACATATAGTCTACAGTACATATAGTCTACAGTACATATAGTCTACAGTACATAGGGTCTACAGTACATACAGTCTATAGTACATACAGTCTACAGTACATACAGTCTACAGTACATACAGTCTGCAGTACATATAGTCTGCAGTACATATAATCTGCAGTACATATAATCTGCAGTACATATAGTCTACAGTACATATAGTCTGCAGTACATACAGTCTGCAGAACATATAGTCTATAGTACACATAGTCTACAGTACTTACATTCTACAGTACATATTGTCTGCGGTACACATAGTCTGCAGTACATATAGTCTACAGTACATACAGTCTACAGTACATACAGTCTGCAGTACATATCGTCTACAGTGCTTACATTCTACAGTACATATAGTCTGCAGAACATATAGTCTATAGTACACATAGTCTACAGTACTTACATTCTACAGTACATATAGTCTGCAGTACATATAGTCTACAGTACATACAGTCTACAGTACATATAGTCTACAGTACATACAGTCTACAGTACATACAGTCTGCAGTACATATCGTCTACAGTGCTTACATTCTACAGTACATATAGTCTGCAGAACATATAGTCTATAGTACACATAGTCTACAGTACTTACATTCTACAGTACATATAGTCTGCAGTACATATAGTCTACAGTACATACAGTCTACAGTACATATAGTCTACAGTACATACAGTCTGCAGTACATACAGTCTGCAGTACATACAGTCTGCAGTACATATAGTCTACAGTGCTTACATTCTACAGTACATATAGTCTGCAGAACATATAGTCTATAGTACACATAGTCTACAGTACTTACATTCTACAGTACATATAGTCTACAGTACATATAGTCTACAGTACATACAGTCTGCAGTACATACAGTCTGCAGTACATACAGTCTGCAGTACATACAGTCTGCAGTACATATAGTCTACAGTGCTTACATTCTACAGTACATATAGTATGCGGTACATATAGTCTACAGTACATATAGTCTACAGTACATACAGTCTGCAGTACATACAGTCTGCAGTACATACAGTCTGCAGTACATATAGTCTACAGTGCTTACATTCTACAGTACATATAGTCTACAGTACATATAGTCTACAGTACATATAGTCTACAGTACATATAGTCTACAGTACATATAGTCTGCGGTACATATAGTCTGCAGTACATATAGTCTACAGTACATATAGTCTGCGGTACATATAGTCTACGGTACATATAGTCTGCGGTACATATAGTATGCAGTACATATAGTCTACAGTACATATAGTCTGCAGTACATACAGTCTGCAGAACATATAGTCTATAGTACACATAGTCTACAGTACTTACATTCTACAGTACATATTGTCTGCGGTACACATAGTCTGCAGTACATATAGTCTACAGTACATACAGTCTACAGTACATACAGTCTGCAGTACATATCGTCTACAGTGCTTACATTCTACAGTACATATAGTCTGCAGAACATATAGTCTATAGTACACATAGTCTACAGTACTTACATTCTACAGTACATATAGTCTGCAGTACATATAGTCTACAGTACATACAGTCTACAGTACATATAGTCTACAGTACATACAGTCTACAGTACATACAGTCTGCAGTACATATCGTCTACAGTGCTTACATTCTACAGTACATATAGTCTGCAGAACATATAGTCTATAGTACACATAGTCTACAGTACTTACATTCTACAGTACATATAGTCTGCAGTACATATAGTCTACAGTACATACAGTCTACAGTACATATAGTCTACAGTACATACAGTCTGCAGTACATACAGTCTGCAGTACATACAGTCTGCAGTACATATAGTCTACAGTGCTTACATTCTACAGTACATATAGTCTGCAGAACATATAGTCTATAGTACACATAGTCTACAGTACTTACATTCTACAGTACATATAGTCTACAGTACATATAGTCTACAGTACATACAGTCTGCAGTACATACAGTCTGCAGTACATACAGTCTGCAGTACATATAGTCTACAGTGCTTACATTCTACAGTACATATAGTCTGCGGTACATATAGTCTACAGTACATATAGTCTACAGTACATACAGTCTGCAGTACATACAGTCTGCAGTACATACAGTCTGCAGTACATATAGTCTACAGTGCTTACATTCTACAGTACATATAGTCTACAGTACATATAGTCTACAGTACATATAGTCTACAGTACATATAGTCTACAGTACATATAGTCTGCGGTACATATAGTCTGCAGTACATATAGTCTACAGTACATATAGTCTGCGGTACATATAGTCTACAGTACATATAGTCTGCGGTACATATAGTATGCAGTACATATAGTCTACAGTACATATAGTCTGCGGTACATATAGTCTGCAGTACATATAGTCTACAGTACATATAGTCTACAGAACTTAGATTCTACATTACATACAGTCTGCAGTACATACAGTCTGCAGTACATATAGTCTACAGTGCTTACATTCTACAGTACATATAGTATGCAGTACATATAGTCTACAGTACGTATAGTCTACAGAACATGAACTAATGAAATGTAATGATATGTTCTCTGAAAAAATCATTATTTGATACTCTAATTTTACCTAAGATCTTCATAAACACATCCAAATCATTATACTTCTGATAGTATTTATGAAATGTATTTATTAGACTGTTAGAATGTTGACATTATGAAGACGTGTCATTGGCCCGAATCGGGGTCCGTTGAGGCTTTTCTCGTGTTAAACACAAAAACGATCTTTCAAAGGAGAATTAGGCAGATCTATTGCCAAAAAATGAAGTTCTTGCCTTCTTCACCCATATTTTATTTGATTTATGCAAAAAAAGCAGTGTGTAGTTTCTGTAGAAAACTTAACCACTACATGGATAAAAAGGTACTGAAAACACTACTTAGATTTTAATTTGGTTCAATTACCACTAAGCATCTCTCTCTCTCTCTGTCTCTCTGTGTCTCTCTCTGTCTCTCTCTCTCTCTCTCTCTCTCTCTCTCTCTCTCTCTCTCTCTCTCTCTCTCTCTCTCTCTCTCAATTCAATTCAATTCAATTTGCTTTATTGGCATGACGTAACAATGTACATATTGCCAAAGCTTATTTACAATATAAAAATGAGAATCAAAATTGTCAACGGGACAACAGTAACAACAATAACCAAGGGTCAAAATAACCATACATTCAACAATGACAATAAACACAGAGTAGAGTACATGTGCAGGTTGATTGGTCTGTCAGACACTGTCCCTCAACTTATGGCAGGCAGCAATGTAGTGCGCTGCCAACCCACAGCTCTCTGCGTCCTCCTCCAACAGGACGGGTAGCCTATCCTCATCAGAGAGGTCTTTGAAACCTTGAATAAGAGTTTCAAATTTGGGGAAATGACACTCTCTAATTGTTTTATATTTTTGACAATTTGTCAGGAAATGCAGCTCCGTCTCAGGTTCTGCTATTGTGCAGTGGTTGCACAGCCTTTCCTCTACAGGGAGCCAGGTTTTCCTGTGTCTACCCTTCTCAATGGCAAGGCTGTGCTCACTGAGCCTGTACTTTGTCAAGGTTTTTCTAAGGTTTTGATCAGTAACCATGGTCAAATAGTTTGCCACGGTGTACTGTCGATTTAGGGCCAGATAGCACTGCATTTTGCTCTGTGCTTGTGCTTGTGTTTCCCAATAAGCAATATAGTTTTGTTTTGACTGTGTTGTAATTTGGTTTATCCTGATTGATTGGATGTTCTGGTCCTGAGGCTTCAGTGTGTTGGTAGAACAGGTGTGTGAACTCAGCCCCAGGACCAGCTGGATGAGGGGACTCTTTTCTTTGCTCAGCTCTTGGTATTGCAGGGCTTGGTAGTGATATGAGAGGGGGTCACTGTATTTTAGATGTTTCCAAAACTTAATTGCTCTTTTTTGAGTTTTATTATTAGTGGATATTTGCCTTATTCTGCCCTGCATGCATTGTTTGTAGTTTTCCTCTGGACATGTAGGAGAATCTTACAGAACTCTGCATGCAGGGTTTCAATGGGATGTTTGTCCCATTTGATGAAATCTTGTTTTGCAAGTGGACCCCACACCTCGCTGCCATAAAGTGCAATTGGTTCAATGACATATTCAATTAGTTTTAGCCAAATTTTAATAGGTATTTCAATTTGAGGTCATTCTGCTGGAGGTCATTTTGCAGGGCTCTGGCAGTGCTCCTCCTGCTCAAAGGCGGAGGTAACGGTCCTGCTGCTGGGTTGTTGCCCTCCTACGGCCTCCTCCACATCTCCTGATGTACTGGCCTGTCTCCTGGTAGCGCCTCCATACTCTGGACACTACGCTGACAGACACAGCAAACCTTCTTGCCACAGCTCGCATTGATGTGCCATCCTGGATGAACTGCACTACCTGAGACACTTGTGTGGGTTGTAGACTCCGTCTCATGCTACCAGTAGAGTGAGAGCACCGCCAGCATTCAAAAGTGACCAAAACATCAGCCAGGAAATAGGAAATGAGAAGTGGTCTGTGGTCACCACCTGCAGAATCACTCCTTTATTGGGGGTGTCTTGCTAATTGCCTATAATTTCCACCTTTTGTCTATTCCATTTGCACAACAGCATGTGAAATTTATTGTCAATCAGTGTATCTTCCTAAGTGGACAGTTTGATTTCACAGAAGTGTGATTGACTTGGAGTTACATTGTGTTGTTTAAGTGTTCCCTTTATTTTTTTGAGCAGTGTATTTTGTACCAATTGAGAACTTTGGTCTAATTCCCTGAGATCTGGATCTTCTCTGGAAAATCATTATTTTAGTCTTTTTGGGGTTTACTGCCAGGGCCCAGGTCTGGCAGTACTGCTCTAGCAGATCCAGGCTCTGCTGTAGGCCATGTGCTGTGGGTGACAGCAGGCATAGGTCATCTGCGAAGAGTAGGCATTTAACCTCTGAATTATTGCGACTAACACCAGGGGCTGAGGATTTTTCTAGAATAGTGGCCAATTCGTTGATGTAAATATTGAAGAGTGCAGGGATCAGATTACAACCCTGACGAAGGCCCCGCCCCTGGTTAAAGAATTCTGTTCTTTTCTTGCCAATTTTAATGCTGCACGTATTGCCAGTATACATTGATTTAATTATGTCATATGTTTTACCCCCTACACCACTTTCAATAACTTTGTAGAACAGTTGTAGAACTGTATGCCAAATAGAATCAAATGCTTTTTGGAAGTCGATAAAGCAAGCGTATATTTTGGTATTATTTTGGTTGACATGTTTATCTATCAGGGTGTGTAGGGTGTAAATATGATCGGTCGTGCGATGTTTTGGTATAAATCCAATTTGGCTTTTACTCAAGACATTGTGCTTATTAAGGAAGTTTAGAACTCTTACATTTATAATACTACAGAAAACCTTCCCCAGGTTACTGTTCACACAATGCCTCTGTAATTGTTAGGGTCAAATTTGTCTCCGTTTTTAAAGATTGGGGTTATGAGTCCTTGATTCCAGATGTCAGGGAAATGACCTACACTCAGGATCAAATTAAACAGTTTTAATATAGTTTATAGAGCTTTAAAGTCTCACAGTAATGAAGGCGTAATTCACCATTATTTGGGTCTCTGTGCTTTTGGTTGGATAGTGTTCTAATTTTTTTCCTTATAATTTTACAATCTGCATCAAACCAGTTGTCATCTGATCTTTTTTGTTTTGTTTTTTATCAATTTCAATTGTGCTTCTTTTGCCGTTTGCCTGAATATATAGTTGATGTTTTGTACTGCTAGATTGATGCCTTCTTTACTGTGAGTGAATGTGGTATCCAGAAACTTATCTAAGAGTGTTTGGATATTTTGGTTCCAGGTTGCTTTCTGGTATTCTTCTGTGCTGTTTTGGGCCCATCTGTATGAATTTCTGATGTTGTACAGCTTACTGGGCTGCGAATGTGTGGTTGTTTCCATGTCTGTTCTTTTGAGGAACAATGTAATTTGGCTGTGATCAGACAGAGGTGTTAGTGGCTTGACAGTGAATGAGCTGAGAGAGAAAGGGTCAATGTCTGTGATCATATAGTCTACTGTACTGTGGCCAAGAGGTGAGCAGTAGGTGAATCTCCCCAAAGAGTCCCCCCGTAACCTACCATTGACAAAGTACAGACCCAGGCTTCTACAGAGCTGCAACAGATCCCTTCCGTTTTTGTTGACGGTGCTGTCACTGTTGTTTCTATGGGGGAGATTAAGACAGTTAGAAACAGTATGGCCTGTAATAAAGCTGTCCCCTCGTGTGCTCGTTAGATCAGGTAGTGTTCCTGTGCGCGCATTTGTGTCCCCACAGATGAGCACATTTCCCTGGGCCTGGAAATGGCACGTCTCTTCCTCAAGGGTGGGGAAGATCTCCTCTGAGTAATATGGGGATTCTGAGGGGGGGATATAAATTGCGCAAAGGAACACATCTTTTTCTGTCAGTACAAGTTATTTTTTCAGTTTTAACCAAATGTGATATTTGCCAATTTTGAGGGGATCAATTAGATGTTGTAGTTGGGATTTGTACCAAATGATCAGTCCTCCAGAGTCTCTGCCTCTATTGACAGAGCTGTGTTTTTGTGACGGCACAATTACCTCTCTGTAACCTGTGGGACAGTGAGTGACAATGTCAGCCTTACACCATGTCTCCTGCAGAATGATGACGTCAACATCTTTAAGGTTTTTGTTGAACTCCAGTGCTAAACTCTTCAGTCCAAAGGTTGATGAGTTTAGGCCCTGAATGTTCCACATGCTAACTGAAAGTGATTTCATGTTCCAAAAGAAAGAATAGCAGTCAGAAATACAGTAACTACTAACTAATAAGTTGTTAAGAGTGAGATAAACAGGATAACAGCTAACATTCTTTCTGTTATATATATAAATATTCCTATTCATTGAACAAGTCAATTCTAGTACAATAGGCGTGTGTGTGTGTGTGTGTGTGTGTGTGTGTGTGTGTGTGTGTGTGTGTGTGTGTGTGTGTGTGTGTGTGTGTGTGTGTGTGTGTGTGTGTGTGTGTGTGTGTGTGTGTGTGTGTGTGCATGCGTCCGTGTGTGTTTAGTGCAGATGTATTGGAGGAGCTGTTTAATCTCACTTAATCCTACAGGGTTCTCCTGTCCTCTGACGACCTCTGCGTAGCTGCGCTGGTCCTGCTGTTGGGCCCTGTGGAGTGGATAGGGGCCAGGTCTGGGCCGTGGGGCTTCCTCTCTGGTCTGGTAGGGGTGGTGGTCTGGTGCGGGGTAGTAGGCTGGGCCCGGTCCGGTCTGGCTAAGCCGATGGAAGTGGTGATGGTCTGGTGGTGGGTGGGGCCTGTGGGGTGCGCTGGGTCTGGTGTGGCGTTGAAGGGGCCTGGGGCTCCTTGTTGGTGCAGTGGTCTGGTAGAGGTCTCTGGGTGGTCCTCTGTGAGGTGCGGCATGGGGTGTTTGTCTACCAAGTGCCACGTCCTTTAGAGACTTGGCAAACATCCCTACTGTCTGCTTCCTCAGATGGGAATGGTCGTGCAGATGCTCTGGGGTGATTGTTGGGTGGTGAGCAACGTGTACGTTCGGGAGTAGGCCACACCCTCTGGTGATGTCAGCGTTGACTTTCTGAATGGTACGGGGATGGAAGTCTTTGCGGGGCAGCAGAGTGGAGATGGTGATGTGGGAGTTGGGGAACCGCTCAGAGGCCCTCTCTGCTACTCTGTTGACCAGGCTGCCTACTCTCTCCTGCTCCTCTCCCAGGTTGTTGGTGCCGGTGTGAATAATAATGTGGCCTGGTGTGCCAAAGTCAGGCTGGGACAGGATGTGGAGTGCATCCTGTGTTTTTGGGCACCATATTTTGCGCACCTTGTGTTGTGGGAAGAGTTTATCTTCTTGGAGGAATTTCCCATTTGAGTCAATGAGGATGGCCACCTCAGCGGGTTTTACCAGAGTAGTGCGTTTACGGTCTGGGGCTGGAGTACACAGGGCCTGTGTACATGGAGGGGTGTATGGGGGTGTGTCAGGTGGGGCTGAGAGCTTCTCTCTGTAGTAGGTGTCTCCATGTGAGCCTCCTTGTTGACTGGGGGTGTGGGTAAAGTGTTGTCGGTATGGGGGGGGGGGGTTGTGGGTAAAGGTGGGTCAGTGGGGGTGTTAGGGGTGGTGGGGTTGTTAGGGGTGGTGAGGGGCTGCAGCTTCTCTCTAGGAGTCTCTACAGTCTGTTCTCTGTGCTGCAGCACCCTCTTGATGCCAGACAACTCCTTTGCCATCTCCTCTTTACCTGCACCAGCTCTCTCCTCATGGTGGCCTTTACCTCCTCAAGCGCTGTGGTAAGGCTCTCTCCTCATAGTGTCCTTTACCTCCTCCAGAGCTGTGGTAAGGCTCTCTCTCAGCTCCTGGACAGAGTTCTTCAGCTGGGTCCTGCACTGGTTGATCTGGTCCTGTAGAAGCTCTGTGTCTGGGCTGGTGGTGGTGTAGCTGGGGGGCTGCTCCTTCAGCTCAGTAACCCATACCTCTATCACAGCCAGCCTGTCTCTCAACAGGCTGATGGTAGTGTGGTCTTGGCTCTGGTGGTTGTAGGCAGGCAGGGGGGAGGATGGTCCTGCTGTTGGGGTGTCTGAGGTGAGGGGACAGGTCGGGGTGCTGTCCTTTTCTTTTTTGCTTTCCGCTGTCTTCGTTAGGGTGGGGAAGTCCTGCACAACAGAGCTGAGAGCAGCCTCACTGCCCTGGACCATGACAGTGCTGGTCTTTATGTCCTGGACCATGACAGTGCTGGTATTTATGTCCTGGACCATGACAGTGCTGGTCTTTATGTCCTGGACCATGACAGTGCTGGTATTTATGTCCTGGACCATGACAGTGCTGGTATTTATGTCCTGGACCATGATAGTGCTGGTCTTTATGTCCTGGACCATGACAGTGCTGGTCTTTATGCCCTGGACCATGACAGTACTGGTCTTTATGCCCTGGACCATGACAGTACTGGTCTTTATGTCCTGGACCATGACAGTGCTGGTCTTTATGTCCTGGACCATGACAGTGCTGGTATTTATGCCCTGGACCATGACAGTACTGGTCTTTATGCCCTGGACCATGACAGTACTGGTCTTTATGCCCTGGACCATGACAGTGCTGGTCTTTATGTCCTGGACCATGACAGTGCTGATCTTTATGCCCTGGACCATGACAGTACTGGTCTTTATGCCCTGGACCATGACAGTACTGGTCTTTATGCCCTGGACCATGACAGTGCTGGTCTTTATGTCCTGGACCATGACAGTACTGGTCTTTATGTCCTGGACCATGACAGTGCTGGTCTTTATGCCCTGGACCATGACAGTGCTGGTCTTTATGCCCTGGACCATGACAGTACTGGTCTTTATGCCCTGGACCATGACAGTACTGGTCTTTATGCCCTGGACCATGACAGTACTGGTCTTTATGCCCTGGACCATGACAGTACTGGTCTTTATGCCCTGGACCATGACAGTACTGGTCTTTATGCCCTGGACCATGACAGTACTGGTCTTTATGTCCTGGACCATGACAGTACTGGTCTTTATGTCCTGGACCATGACAGTGCTGGTCTTTATGTCCTGGACCATGACAGTGCTGGTCTTTATGCCCTGGACCATGACAGTACTGGTCTTTATGTCCTGGACCATGACAGTACTGGTCTTTATGCCCTGGACCATGACAGTGCTGGTCTTTATGCCCTGGACCATGACAGTACTGGTCTTTAAGCCCTGGACCATGACAGTACTGGTCTTTATACCCTGGACCATGACAGTACTGGTCTTTATACCCTGGACCATGACAGTACTGGTCTTTATGCCCTGGACCATGACAGTACTGGTCTTTAAGCCCTGGACCATGACAGTACTGGTCTTTATACCCTGGACCATGACAGTACTGGTCTTTATACCCTGGACCATGACAGTGCTGGTCTTTATGCCCTGGACCATGACAGTACTGGTCTTTAAGCCCTGGACCATGACAGTACTGGTCTTTATACCCTGGACCATGACAGTGCTGGTCTTTATGCCCTGGACCATGACAGTACTGGTCTTTAAGCCCTGGACCATGACAGTACTGGTCTTTATACCCTGGACCATGACAGTGCTGGTCTTTATGCCCTGGACCATGACAGTACTGGTCTTTATGCCCTGGACCATGACAGTACTGGTCTTTATGCCCTGGACCATGACAGTGCTGGTCTTTATGTCCTGGACCATGACAGTACTGGTCTTTATGCCCTGGACCATGACAGTGCTGGTCTTTATGCCCTGGACCATGACAGTACTGGTCTTTATGCCCTGGACCATGACAGTGCTGGTCTTTATGCCCTGGACCATGACAGTACTGGTCTTTATACCCTGGACCATGACAGTGCTGGTCTTTATGCCCTGGACCATGACAGTGCTGGTCTTTATGCCCTGGACCATGACAGTACTGGTCTTTAAGCCCTGGACCATGACAGTACTGGTCTTTATGTCCTGGACCATGACAGTGCTGGTCTTTATGTCCTGGACCATGACAGTACTGGTCTTTATGTCCTGGACCATGACAGTACTGGTCTTTATGCCCTGGACCATGACAGTGCTGGTCTTTATGTCCTGGACCATGACAGTGCTGGTCTTTATGTCCTGGACCATGACAGTGCTGGTCTTTATGCCCTGGACCATGACAGTACTGGTCTTTATGTCCTGGACCATGACAGTGCTGGTCTTTATGCCCTGGACCATGACAGTACTGGTCTTTATGCCCTGGACCATGACAGTACTGGTCTTTATGCCCTGGACCATGACAGTACTGGTCTTTATGCCCTGGACCATGACAGTACTGGTCTTTATGCCCTGGACCATGACAGTACTGGTCTTTATGCCCTGGACCATGACAGTACTGGTCTTTATGCCCTGGACCATGACAGTACTGGTCTTTATGCCCTGGACCATGACAGTGCTGGTCTTTATGTCCTGGACCATGACAGTGCTGGTCTTTATGCCCTGGACCATGACAGTACTGGTCTTTATGCCCTGGACCATGACAGTACTGGTCTTTATGCCCTGGACCATGACAGTGCTGGTCTTTATGCCCTGGACCATGACAGTACTGGTCTTTATGCCCTGGACCATGACAGTGCTGGTCTTTATGTCCTGGACCATGACAGTGCTGGTCTTTATGCCCTGGACCATGACAGTACTGGTCTTTATGCCCTGGACCATGACAGTGCTGGTCTTTATGCCCTGGACCATGACAGTACTGGTCTTTATGCCCTGGACCATGACAGTGCTGGTCTTTATGTCCTGGACCATGACAGTACTGGTCTTTATGTCCTGGACCATGACAGTACTGGTCTTTATGCCCTGGACCATGACAGTGCTGGTCTTTATACCCTGGACCATGACAGTACTGGTCTTTATGCCCTGGACCATGACAGTACTGGTCTTTAAGCCCTGGACCATGACAGTACTGGTCTTTATGTCCTGGACCATGACAGTGCTGGTCTTTATGCCCTGGACCATGACAGTGCTGGTCTTTATGCCCTGGACCATGACAGTACTGGTCTTTATGCCCTGGACCATGACAGTACTGGTCTTTATGCCCTGGACCATGACAGTACTGGTCTTTATGCCCTGGACCATGACAGTGCTGGTCTTTATGTCCTGGACCATGACAGTACTGGTCTTTATGCCCTGGACCATGACAGTACTGGTCTTTATGTCCTGGACCATGACAGTGCTGGTCTTTATGTCCTGGACCATGACAGTACTGGTCTTTATGCCCTGGACCATGACAGTGCTGGTCTTTAAGCCCTGGACCATGACAGTGCTGGTCTTTATGCCCTGGACCATGACAGTACTGGTCTTTATGTCCTGGACCATGACAGTATCGTTCTGATACATGTTTACCGTCAGAAACCTGTTTTCCTGGTCCTTATCGCTGTCCTCAAAAATGTGGATTTGCCTTCCCTTGCAGATGCCTTTCTTCGTGGTATAGCTGAAATGCCTGGTTCCAGCTGTATGCCAGGCAGTAGTGTGGTCTGTGTAAAATAACAGGTTTGTAACAGTCCTGTTTTGTGAGCAGTCGGCAAACAACGTTTCTGGGTTCTCCCTCAGAATTCTGTGTTTAAAATTGATTCTTCCTTTGATTTGATTTCTGCTGGGTATTCAAAAAAAAGTGGGGAAAGTCTCTCAGTTTCTGTCGCTGCTAACGCTGCTAGCGCTGCCTCAGTGGCCATGTTGCTATGGTTACCACCAGTAAACAGTTAGAGCTAGAGGGTAAGCTAGCTGACCGATTTGAATTTGGCTAGCTACCACGATGAAGATTGGTCTTTTAACTCACTCTCTGTCAATCTTTTCCTCCTGTGTTGATCTTCAGTTGTACAATTTGATTACCTATACATTTTTTGCAAATTGAATCGTGTCAATCTCGCTCTTAACAACCAAAAAGTTATAACAAGTCAGGAGCTGTTCTTCTGCATGACCTCTCTCTCTCTCTCTCTCTCTCTCTCTCTCTCTCTCTCTCTCTCTCTCTCTCTCTCTCTCTCTCTCTCTCTCTCTCTCTCTCTCTCTCTCTCTCTCTCTCTCTCTCTCTCTCTCTCTCTCTCTCTCTCTCTCTCTCTCTCTCTCTCTCTCTCTCTCTCTCTCTCTCTCTCTCTCTCAGGGTCTCCTTATGGTGAGCCAGTGTGTTCTGCTTATGCCACCGGGAAGAACCAATACCTGCTGCTGTCCTGCTCCTGGGAAGGTAACCACAACAACAGTAACAGCCACAACAACCACCACAACAACAATACATATCATTATAATAATACTGTTCTTGTAGGTGGGTCTCCCAGGGCCGTGGTGTGGTGGGAGGTGCCTAAAGAAGAGGGAAGGAGCCAAGAAGTGGAGTCCTCCAAAATCCTGGTACTTCGTTCTAACTCCACCCAGAATGGACAGGCCTACACCTGCTACGGAAAACACCCCCTAGAAACACACATCAGGACCTGCAGCCTTGGTAAAGAGCCCTGTGGGACTTTGCTGGGTTTAACTAACAGTCTAATAGAAATGTACTGGGTTTAACTAACAGTCTAATAGACATGTACTGGGTTTAACTAACCGTCTAATAGACATGTACTGGGTTTAACTAACCGTCTAATAGACATTTACTGGGTTTAACTAACAGTCTAATAGACATGTACTGGGTTTAACTAACAGTCTAATTGACATGTACCAGGTTTAACTAACAGTCTAATAGACATGTACTGGGTTTAACTAACAGTCTAATTGACATGTACCAGGTTTAACTAACCGTCTAATAGACATTTACTGGGTTTAACTAACAGTCTAATATACATATACTGGGTTTAACTAACAGTCTAATAGAAATGTACTGGGTTTAACTAACCGTCTAATAGACATTTACTGGGTTTAACTAACAGTCTAATATACATATACTGGGTTTAACTAACAGTCTAATTGACATGTACTGGGTTTAACTAACAGTCTAATAGACATGTACTGGGTTTAACTAACAGTCTAATTGACATGTACCAGGTTTAACTAACAGTCTAATAGACATGTACTGGGTTTAACTAACAGTCTAATAGACATGTACTGGGTTTAAATAACAGTCTAATAGACATGTACTGGGTTTAACTAACAGTCTAATAGACATGTACTGGGTTTAACTAACAGTCTAATTGACATGTACCAGGTTTAACTAACAGTCTAATAGACATGTACTGGGTTTAACTAACAGTCTAATTGACATGTACCAGGTTTAACTAACCGTCTAATAGACATTTACTGGGTTTAACTAACAGTCTAATATACATATACTGGGTTTAACTAACAGTCTAATAGAAATGTACTGGGTTTAACTAACCGTCTAATAGACATTTACTGGGTTTAACTAACAGTCTAATATACATATACTGGGTTTAACTAACAGTCTAATTGACATGTACTGGGTTTAACTAACAGTCTAATAGACATGTACTGGGTTTAACTAACAGTCTAATTGACATGTACCAGGTTTAACTAACAGTCTAATAGACATGTACTGGGTTTAACTAACAGTCTAATAGACATGTACTGGGTTTAACTAACAGTCTAATAGACATGTACTGGGTTTAAATAACAGTCTAATAGACATGTACTGGGTTTAACTAACAGTCTAATAGACATGTACTGGGTTTAACTAACAGTCTAATATACATATACTGGGTTTAACTAACAGTCTAATAGACATGTACTGGGTTTAAATAACAGTCTAATTGACATGTACCAGGTTTAACTAACAGTCTAATATACATCTACTGGGTTTAACTAACAGTCTAATTGACATGTACCAGGTTTAACTAACAGTCTAATATACATCTACTGGGTTTAACTAACAGTAATAGACATGTACCAGGTATAACTAACAGTCTAACTGACATGTACTGGGTTTAACTAACAGTCTAATAGAAATGTACTGGGTTTAACTAACAGTCTATTAGACATGTACTGGGTTTAACTAACAGTCTAATAGACATGTACTGGGTTTAACTAACAGTCTAATAGACATGTACTGGGTTTAACTAACAGTTGATAGACATGTACCAGGTTTAACTAACAGTCTAACAGACATGTACTGGGTTTAACTAACAGTCTAACAGACATGTACTGGGTTTAACTAACAGTCTAATAGACATGTACTGGGTTTAACTAACAGTCTAATAGACATGTACTGGGTTTAACTAACAGTCTAACAGACATGTACTGGGTTTAACTAACAGTCTAACAGACATGTACTGGGTTTAACTAACAGTCTAATAGACATGTACTGGGTTTAACTAACAGTCTAATAGACATGTACTGGGTTTAACTAACAGTCTAATAGACATGTACTGGGTTTAACTAACAGTCTAATAGACATGTACCAGGTTTAACTAACAGTCTAATATACATCTACTGGGTTTAACTAACAGTAATAGACATGTACCAGGTATAACTAACAGTCTAACTGACATGTACTGGGTTTAACTAACAGTCTAATAGAAATGTACTGGGTTTAACTAACAGTCTATTAGACATGTACTGGGTTTAACTAA
The DNA here is from genome assembly GCF_016432855.1 of Salvelinus namaycush. Lineage (NCBI taxonomy): Eukaryota > Metazoa > Chordata > Actinopteri > Salmoniformes > Salmonidae > Salvelinus > Salvelinus namaycush. Next base: position 330,010 of record NW_024061164.1, read on the forward strand.
CAGTCTAATAGACATGTACTGGGTTTAACTAACAGTCTAATAGACATGTACTGGGTTTAACTAACAGTTGATAGACATGTACCAGGTTTAACTAACAGTCTAACAGACATGTACTGGGTTTAACTAACAGTCTAACAGACATGTACTGGGTTTAACTAACAGTCTAATAGACATGTACTGGGTTTAACTAACAGTCTAATAGACATGTACTGGGTTTAACTAACAGTCTAATAGACATGTACTGGGTTGAACTAACAGTATAATAGACATGTACTGGGTTTAACTAACAGTCTAATAGACATGTACTGGGTTTAACTAACAGTCTAATAGACATGTACTGGGTTTAACTAACAGTTGATAGACATGTACCAGGTTTAACTAACAGTCTAACAGACATGTACTGGGTTTAACTAACAGTCTAACAGACATGTACTGGGTTTAACTAACAGTCTAATAGACATGTACTGGGTTTAACTAACAGTCTAGTAGACATGTACTGGGTTTAACTAACAGTCTAATAGACATGTACTGGGTTTAACTAACAGTCTAATAGACATGTACTGGGTTTAACTAACAGTCTAATAGACATGTAATTACAATTTTTATTTTATTTAACTAGACAAGTCAGTTAAGAACAAATTCTTATTTTCAATAACGGCCTAGGAACAGTGGGTTAACTGCCTGTTCAGGGGCAGAACGACAGATTTTTTACCTTGTCAGCTCGGGATTCGATCTTGCAATCTTTCAGTTATTAGTTCAACGCTCTAACCACTAGGCTACCTGCCACCCCATAACAGGTTTAACTACAACATTGCATGGTGTCTGTATATGAAGACAGAGATTGACTCTCTCTCTCTCACTACCTGTGTGTGTTTGTGTGTGTTTGTTTATTTCGAGAAGTTTCTAGGGCATAACGTGGGCATAACATGCTTCAAAAGAAGCGAGAGTTCATATTCAACTTATGATGCCCAACCCACTGCACCCGGTTCCTGATCGAACTTGATTGTTTTCCTCCTTCCGGCCTATTCAAAACATGAGAAAGCTAACCGTTAACTAGTGTCGCCTTCAGAGTACTTATACTAAGGGAAAACACACGTTGACATTTTTTCAATAATTATTCTCAACATAGAACTAACATATCTTTCAAGTTATGTGCACATTATTTAATACTTTTCACAAACGTAATTCATATTAACCAATGTTTGCTTACATGTGAATAGGCCGAAAGAAGGAAGAGAATTGCAACAAATTGGATGCCGCCTTGTTGCCAGGCATCAAGGTGAATATGCACAATATAGGCTATATCTTATGTCAATTAAAAAAAATACATATTCTGGTGCCCCTAAATGTGATGTTGTGCTCTTAACATTTAGCTGGGAGCACAAGTGCTACCAATGAAATGTTTTTTTTAAAGCCCTGATACTGGGTAAGCTATAGTATTATTACTACTACTACTACTACTACTACTACTACTACTACTACTAGATGCCATTGCCTGACATTGTACCCTTGAGCAAGACACTTAACCCCCCACAACAACAGCTCCCCCGCAACTCTCCTAGAGCTGTATATGTCTGTATGTGTGTCTTTCAGAAGGGTTGTGTTAAAAGCAGAAGTTCAAATTCGGTTGAACCTGAAATTGACCAGTAAAGTTATCTTAATCTTACTACTGTTTGTGTGTGTGTGTGTTTGTGTATGTGCATGTGTGTAGTCCCGGTCAGTAAGCCCTATATTCTGCTGAGTGATGCATCCCCTGCGGAGGGATCTTCGGTGTGGCTGCGCTGCGGCCTGGAGAACGGTACTGGGCCACTTTACTTCCTGTGGGAGCATGAGACATACAGTGGATTGGTCAACACCGTCTCTCAGGGCAACAGCAGCGTGTTCAACATGACAGAAGTCAACCGTAACCACACAGGCTGGTATCGTTGTGTGGCCCGGAACCAGGTCAACCAGGAACGGTCCGACCGCATCTGGCTGGACATCATCTGTTAGTATACACACTACACACTGAACACTTCACCCTATACCCTACACACTACCCCTAACACTGAACCCTGACTTCTAACCCACCTGGCTGGACATAATTTGTTAGTATACACACTGAGCACTATACCCTAACTCTACACCAGTGGAGGCTGCTGAGGGGAGGCTCATAATTATGGCTGGAACGGAGTAAATGGAATGGCAAACATATTGAAACCATGCGTTTGATGTATTTCAAATCAAATCAAATTGTATTTGTCACATGCACCGAATACAACAGGTGTAGACCTTAAAGTGAAATGCTAACTTACAAGCCCTTAACCAACAATGCAGTTTTAAGAAAAAATAAGTTATGTAAAAAATAAAAGTAACAAATAATTAAACAGCAACAGTAAAATAACAATAGTGAGGCTATATACAGGGGGCACCGGTTAGTCGAGGTAATTGTGGTAATAAACTCAGCAAAAAAATAAACGTCCTCTCACTGTCAACTGCGTTTATTTTCAGCAAACTTAACATGTGTAAATATTTGTATGAACATAAAAAGATTCAACAACTGAGACATAAACTGAACAAGTTCCACAGACATGTGACTAACAGAAATGGAATAATGTGTCCCTGAACAAAGGGGGGGTCAAAATCAAAAGTAACAGTTAGTATCTGGTTAGTATCTGGTGTGGCCACCAGCTGCATTAAGTACTCCTCATGGACTGCACCAGATTTGCCAGTTCTTGCTGTGAGATGTTACCCCACTCTTCCACCAAGGCACCTGCAAGTTCCCGAACATTTCTGGGAGGAATGGCCCTAGCCCTCACCCTCCAATCCAACAGATCCCAGACGTGCTCAATGGGATTGAGATCCGGGCTCTTCGCTGGCCATGGCAGAACACTGACATTCCTGTCTTGCAGGAAATCACGCACAGAACAAGCAGTATGGCTGGTGGTATTGTCATGCTGGAGGGTCATGTCAGGATGAGCCTGCAGGAAGGGTACCACATGAGGGAGGAGGATGTCTTCAGTTGAGATTACCTGCAATGACAACAAGCTCAGTCCGATGATACTGTGAGACACCGCCCCAGACCATGACGGACCCTCCACCTCCAAATCGATCCCGCTCCAGAGTACAAGCCTCAGGGTAATGCTCATTCCTTCGACGATAAACGCGATTCCGACCATCACCCCGATGAGACAAAACTGCAACTCGTCAGTGAAGATAACTTTTTGTCAGTCCTGTCTGGTCCAGCGACGGTGGGTTTGTGCCCATAGGCGACGTTGTTGACCTGCCTTACAACAGGCCTACAAGCCCCCAGTCCAGCCTCTCTCAGCCTATTGCGGACAGTCTGAGCGCTGATGGAGGGATTGTGCATTCCTGGTGTAACTGGGGCAGTTGTCGTTTCCATCCTGTTCCTGTCCCGCAGGTGTGATGTTCGGATGTACCGATCCTGTGCAGGTGTTTTTACACGTGGTCTGACACTGCGAGGACGATCAGCTGTCCGTCTCCTACCTGACTTCTCCCTGTAGCGCTGTCTTAGGCGTCTCATAGTACGGACATTGCAATTTATTGCCCTGGCCACATCTGCAGTCCTCATTCCTCCTTGTAGCATGCCTAAGGCACGTTCACGCAGATGAGCAGGGACCCTGGGAATCTTTCTTTTGGTGTTTTTCAGAGTCAGTAGAAAGGCCTCTTTAGTGTCCTAAGTTTTCATAACTGTGACCTTAATTGCCTACCGTCTGTAAGCTGTTAGTGTCTTAACGACCGTTCCACTGGTGCATGTTCACTAATTGTTTATGGTTCACTGAACAAGCATGGGAAACAGTGTTTAAACCCTTTACAATGAAGATCTGTGAAGTTATTTGGATTTTTATGAATTATCTTTCAAAGAAAGGCTCCTGAAAAAGGGATGTTTATGTTCATGTACACTACCGGTCAAAAGTTTTAGACAACACCTACTCATTCAAGGGTTTTTCTTTATTTTTATTATTTTCTACATTGTAGAATAATAGTGAAGACATCAAAACGATGAAATAACGCATATGGAATCATGTAGTAACCAAAAAAGTGTTAAACAAATCAAAATATATTTTATATTTGAGATTCTTCAAATATCCACCCTTTGACTTGATGACAGCTTTGCACACTCTTGGCATTCTCTCAACCAGCTTCATGAGGTAGTCACCTGGAGTGCATTTCAATTAACAGGTGTGCCTTCTTAAAAGTTAAATTTGGGAATTTCTTTCCTTCTTAATGTGTTTGAGCCAATCAGTTGTGTTGTGACAAGGTATGCATGGTATACAGAAGATAGACCTATTTGTGTAACGGGTGTCCTCCTCCTCTTCGGAAGAAGAGGAGGAGTAGGGATTGGACCAAAGCGCAGCGTGATGATTTGACATAACGAAGTTTATTAAAGTAAAGACGAAAACCGAAAACACTTCAACAAACTACAAAATAACAAAACGACGTAGACAGACCTGAACATGGAACTTACATAAATACACGAAGAACACACGAACAGGAACAGACTACATCAAACGAACGAACAAACCGAAACAGTCCCGTGTGGTGCAACATACACAGACACAGAAGACAATCACCCACAAACAAACAGTGTGAACAGCCTACCTTTATATGGTTCTCAATCAGAGGAAACGTAAAACACCTGTCCCTGATTGAGAACCATATAAGGCTAATTACACCTAACCTAAACATAGAAACACAAAACATAGAATGCCCACCCCAACTCACGCCCTGACCAACTAAACACATACAAAATTAACAGAAAACAGGTCAGGAACGTGACAGAACCCCCCCCTCAAGGTGCGAACTCCGGACGCACCACCAAAAGTCTAGGGGAGGGTCTGGGTGGGCATCTGTCCACGGTGGCGGCTCAGGCTCTGGGCGTGGTCCCCATCCCACCATAGTCAAACCCCGCTTTTGTAGCCTCCTCCCAATGACCACCCTCCAAATTAAACCCACCGGATTAAGGGGCAGCACCGGAATGAGGGGCAGCACCGGAATGAGGGGCAGCACCGGAATGAGGGGCAACACCGGATTGAGGGGCAACACCGGATTGGATGGCGGATCCTGGCTGGCTGGCTCTGGCGGATCCTGGCTGGCTGGCTCTGGCGGATCCTGGCTGGATGACGGCTCTGGCGGATCCTGGCTGGATGACGGCTCTGGCGGATCCTGGCTGGATGACGGCTCTGGCGGATCCTGGCTGGATGACGGCTCTGGCGGACCCTGGCTGGATGACGGCTCTGGCGGACCCTGGCTGGATGACGGCTCTGGCTGGTCATGGCTCGCTGACGGCTCTGGCTGGTCATGGCTCGCTGACGGCTCTGGCTGGTCATGGCTCGCTGACGGCTCTGGCTGGTCATGGCTCGCTGACGGCTCTGGCTGGTCATGGCTCGCTGACGGCTCTGGCTGGTCATGGCTCGCTGACGGCTCTGGCTGGTCATGGCTCGCTGACGGCTCTGGCTGATCCTGTCTGGCGGAAGGCTCTGGCTGATCCTGTCTGGCGGAAGGCTCTGGCTGATCCTGTCTGGCGGAAGGCTCTGGCTGATCCTGTCTGGCGGAAGGCTCTGGCTGATCCTGTCTGGCGGAAGGCTCTGGCTGATCCTGTCTGGCGGAAGGCTCTGGCTGATCCTGTCTGGCGGAAGGCTCTGGCTGCTCCTGTCTGGCGGAAGGCTCTAGCGGCTCCTGTCTGGCGGAAGGCTCTAGCGGCTCCTGTCTGGCGGAAGGCTCTAGCGGCTCCTGTCTGGCGGACGGCTCTGTAGGCTCATGGCAGACGGGCGGCTTTGAAGGCTCAATACAGACGGGCAGTTCATGCGGCGCTTGGCAGACGGACAGTTCAGACGGCGTTGGGCAGACGGGCAGTTCAGGCGCCGTTGGGCAGACGGGCAGTTCAGGTGCCGCTGGGCAGACGGCAGACTCTGGCCGGCTGAGACGCACTGTAGGCCTGGTGCATGGTGCCGGAACTGGAGGTACCGGGCTAAGGACACGCACCTTCAGGCTAGTGCGGGGAACAACCACAGGGCACACTGGACTCTCAAGGCGTACTATAGGCCTGGTGCGTGGTACCGGCACTGGTGGTACCGGGCTGAGGGCACGCACATCAGGGCGAGTACGGGGAGAAGGAACAGTGCGTACAGGGCTCTGGAGACGCACAGGAGGCTTGGTGCGTGGTGCCGGAACTGGAGGCACTGGGCTGGAGACACGCACCACAGGGAGAGTGCGTGGAGGAGGAACAGGGCTCTGGAGACGCACTGGAAGCCTGGTGCGTGGTGTCGGCACTGGTGGTACTGGGCAGGAGACACGCACCATAGGGCTAGTGCGTGGAGGAGGAACAGGGCTCTGAAGACGCAATGGAAGCCTGGTGCGTGGTGTAGGCACTGGTGGTACTGGCCTGGAGCGGGGAGGTGGCGCCGGAAATACCGGACCGTGCAGGCGTACTGGCTCCCTTGAGCACTGAGCCTGCCCAACCTTACCTGGTTGTATGCTCCCCGTCGCCCGACCAGTGCGGGGAGGTGGAATAACCCGCACCGGGCTATGTAGGCGAACCGGGGACACCATGCGTAAGGCTGGTGCCATGTAAGCCGGCCCGAGGAGACGCACTGGTGGCCAGATATGTAGAGCCGGCTTCATGGCACTTGGCTCAATGCAGAATCTGGCCCGGCCGATACGAGGAGCTGGTATGTACCGCACCGGGCTATGCACACGTACAGGAGACACCAAGCGCTCTACTGCGTAACACGGTGTCTGCCCGTACTCTCGCTCTCCACGGTAAGTACAGGGAGTGTGCGCAGGTCTCCTACCTGACTTCGCCACTCTCCCTTTTATCCCCCCCCAAGACATTTTTGGGGTTTACTCACAGGCTTCCTACCGCATCGTCGTGCTGCCTCCATTCGCCGGTATCCCTCCTCGCACTGCGCCAGAGAATCCCAGGCGGGCTCCGGCACTCGCCCTGGGTTGATCGCCCACCTGTCGATCTCCTCCCACGTAGTGTAGCCCAGATCCTTCTCCTGCTTCCGAGCTAGCTCCTCGAAACGCCGCCTCTCTGCTTTCGCTGCCTCCAGCTCAGCTTTGGGGCGGCGATATTCTCCTGGTTGAGCCCAGGGTCCCTTTCCTTCCAATATTTCCTCCCAAGTCCACGAGTCCTGGTTCTTTGGCCGCTGCTGTTGGTTCCTCTCACGCTGCTTGCTCCATGGTTGGTGGGTGATTCTGTAACGGGTGTCCTCCTCCTCTTCGGAAGAAGAGGAGGAGTAGGGATTGGACCAAAGCGCAGCGTGATGATTTGACATAACGAAGTTTATTAAAGTAAAGACGAAAACCGAAAACACTTCAACAAACTACAAAATAACAAAACGACGTAGACAGACCTGAACATGGAACTTACATAAATACACGAAGAACTCACGAACAGGAACAGACTACATCAAACGAACGAACAAACCGAAACAGTCCCGTGTGGTGCAACATACACAGACACAGAAGACAATCACCCACAAACAAACAGTGTGAACAGCCTACCTTTATATGGTTCTCAATCAGAGGAAACGTAAAACACCTGTCCCTGATTGAGAACCATATAAGGCTAATTACACCTAACCTAAACATAGAAACACAAAACATAGAATGCACACGCCAACTCACGCCCTGACCAACTAAACACATACAAAATTAACAGAAAACAGGTCAGGAACGTGACAATTTGGTAAAAAATCAAGTCCATATTTTGTCAAGAACAGCTCAAATTAGCAAAGAGAAGTGACAGTCCATCATTACTTTAAGACATTAAGGTCAGTCAATACAGAACATTTCAAGAACTTTGAAAGTTTTTTCAAGTGCAGTCGCAAAAACCATCAAGTGCTATGATGAAAATCTCATGAGTTGTCAGTGCAATGGCTGGTCTGGAGTTCATCTGAAATGTACCATTATTTTTCACATGATAAGAAAACTAATGTCATGCTTTTTCACAAAAAAAAATCGATGTACATACAGCGGGGAGAACAAGTATTTGATACACTGCCGATTTTGCAGGTTTTCCTACTTACAAAGCATGTAGAAGTCTGTAATTTTTATCATAGGTACACTTCAACTGTGAGAGAAAATCCAGAAAATCACATTGTATGATTTTTAAGTAATTAATTTGCATTTTATTGCATGACATAAGTATTTGATCACCTACCAACCAGTAAGAATTCCGGCTCTCACAGACCTGTTAGTTTTTCTTTAAGAAGCCCTCCTGTTCTCCACTCATTACCTGTATTAACTGCACCTGTTTGAACTCGTTACCTGTATAAAAGACACCTGTCCACACACTCAATCAAACAGACTCCAACCTCTCCACACTGGCCAAGACCAGAGAGCTGTGTAAGGACATTAGGGATAAAATTGTAGACCTGCACAAGGCTGGGATGGGCTACAGGACAATAGGCAAGCAGCTTGGTGAGAAGGCAACAACTGTTGGCGCAATTATTAGAAAATGGAAGAAGTTCAAGATGACGGTCAATCACCCTCGGTCTGGGGCTCCATGCAAGATCTCACCTCGTGGGGCATCAATGATCATGAGGAAGGTGAGGGATCAGCTCAGAACTACATGGCAGGACCTGGTCATTGACCTGAAGAGAGCTGGGACAACAGTCTCAAAGAAAACCATTAGTAACACACTACGCCGTCATGGATTAAAATCCTGCAGCGCACGCAAGGTCCCCCTGCTCAAGCCAGCGCATGTCCAGGCCCGTCTGAAGTTTGCCAATGACCATCTGGATGATCCAGAGGAGGAATGGGAGAAGGTCATGTGGTCTGATGAGACGAAAATAGAGCTTTTTGGTCTAAACTCCACTCGCCGTGTTTGGAGGAAGAAGAAGGATGAGTACAACCCCAAGAACACCATCCCAACCGTGATGCATGGAGGTGGAAACATCATTCTTTGGGGATGCTTTTCTGCAAAGGGGACAGGACGACTGCACCGTATTGAGGGGAGGATGGATGGGGCCAAGTATCGCGAGATCTTGGCCAACAACCTCCTTCCCTCAGTAAGAGCATTGAAGATGGGTCGTGGCTGGGTCTTCCAGCATGACAACGACCCGAAACACACAGCCAGGGCAACTAAGGAGTGGCTCTGTAAGAAGCATCTCAAGGTCCTGGAGTGGCCTAGCCAGTCTCCAGACCTGAACCCAATAGAAAATCTTTGAAGGGAGCTGAAAATCCGTATTGCCCAGCGACAGCCCCGAAACCTGAAGGATCTAGAGAAGGTCTGTATGGAGGAGTGGGCCAAAATCCCTGCTGCAGTGTGTGCAAACCTGGTCAAGAACTACAGGAAACGTATGATCTCTGTAGTTGCAAACAAAGGTTTCTGTACCAAATATTAAGTTCTGCTTTTCTGATGTATCAAATACTTATGTCATGCAATAAAATGCAAATTAATTACTTAAAAATCATACAATGTGATTTTCTGGATTTTTGTTTTAGAATCCGTCTCTCACACTTGAAGTGTACCTGTGATAAAAATTACAGACCTCTACATGCTTTGTAAGTAGGAAAACCTGCAAAATCGGCAGTGTATCAAATACTTGTTCTCCCCACTGTAGGTAAATGAGACGATTACCTTCAAGTAGATCGTTTTTCTTTTCATTTACCTCATCCACTCTTGCTCATGTGCGTAGCTACTTCCTGAGATTTGATTGACGGAACAATCCAGCCAATGGTTAGGCGGCTGTGGTTTTGGCAGAGGGAACTGATTAGTCAGAAGTAAAATTTACTAATCTCTTGGTAAAGTGACAACAGTGAGAGAGCTCCGTGACCCACAGATTCAAAATCTGCAAGTGTATTTTTGATTCACTGCAGAATAGTCATACTCATGAACTGACTTGTAATAATTTGAAACATACAATACACTTGCAGTGAAGCCGCTCAATAATTACATCGTACCAGTCATCCAACAGATTCCCATTCAGAGCAACACACAGAAGCATCCAGGGTCAATACCCTGCTCAAGGGCATGTTGACCGATCTACATCCAGGCCATAAAACGTGAACCCAAACCCTCCAAGATCCCCCCCCACAGTTCCCCAATAACTGTCCCTCAACCATTCGAGACCCCTCCCACATTCCACCCCAGGAAGAAATGAATTCCATTCCCCACCCCCAAGAACCCCCCAATGCACCAACAACCAAGAGAATGAACTAAAGAGAAAAAAGGAAAAGACAGAAGTAAACAGAAAACAACAATGCAAAAAATAATAATAATAATAATAAATTTAAACATAGGACATCAAGGACAACTGAAATCATAACATCAATGTCAACTGTATATGTTTGTGTGCATGTCTGGCACTATTACACGTATGTGTGTGTTCTTGTATGTATTTATTTGAATGAGAGTGTGTATATGCATGTGTACAAACACCTGCAAGGCAACAGCCTCAGGCAAACCGGCATTAGTTGTAAAAACACTGCCACTTAGTATCATTCAAATGTACTTTTTATTATGATTTATTTTGACTTTTTTATTTTTTTACTTTTATATTTGACCATCATTCTATCTCTCACACAGCAACTCCACTCCCACTTGTCGCCAATTCCACATCCCAACCCTCAGCTCCCTCAGCCCATCCCATCTACCTCTGCTGGCCACCCACTTCGTGTTTCTACGCAACACATATCTTTCAACTATGCTGTGATGTTTAACATACAATTTCAATCTATCTAATCGAATAGAATCCACAGATTGCGAGTTGAAGATAAATACTTTTACTAAGAGTATTAGTATATTAGTAATTGACTGACCCGGTCTCTCCAGATCTCCTAACAGTACTATTTCTGGGGTCAATTTTAGATCAATGCTATGCATTTTCAGCCATTCCTGAACCTGAGACCAGAAACAGGATACCTGAGGGCAATACCAAAATAAATGGTCTATTGATTCTGTATCCTCACAACAAAATCTGCAGAGCTTCGATGATTTTATGCCCCAAATATTCAACATTTTGTTGGTGGCAAGAATTCTAAATAATAATTTTAGCTGAAAAGAACGAAGTCTTGAATCTTGCCTTGTTTTATATATCAACTCATACACCCTGTACGATGGAATCGGTACATCAAGGGCTTTTACACCTGCATTACTTGCTGTTTGGGGTTTTAGGCTGGGTTTCTGTACAGCACTTTGAGATATCAGCTGATGTAAGAAGGGCTATATAAATAAATTTGATTTGATCAAAAATCTATTTTTTGGGAATCTGTATGGCACAGTTGTCAACATCCTGGTCCTCAAATGAAACTGGTATTCATTCCTATTTATGCTATTTTTATTCCTCCGCCAGTTTTGATCCTTTACAGTGGGGCAAAAAAGTATTTAGTCAGCCACCAATTGTGCAAGTTCTCCCACTTAAAAAGATGAGAGAGGCCTGTAATTTTCATCATAGGTACACTTCAACTATGACAGACAAAATGAGAAAAGAAAATCCAGAAAATCACATTGTAGGACTTTTTATGAATTTATTTGCAAATTATGGTGGAAAATAAGTATTTGGTCAATAACAAAAGTTTCTCAATACTTTGTTATATACCCTTTGTTGACAATGACAGAGGTCAAACGTTTTCTGTAAGTCTTCACAAGGTTTTTTACACACTGTTGCTGGTATTTTGGCCCATTCCTTCATGCAGATCTCCTCTAAAGCAGTGATGTTTTGGGGCTGTTGCTGGGCAACACGGACTTTCAACTCCCTCCAAAGATTTTCTATGGGGTTGAGATCTGGAGACTGGCTAGGCCACTCCAGGACCTTGAAATGCTTCTTACGAAGCCACTCCTTCGTTGCCCGGGCGGTGTGTTTGGGATCATTGTCATGCTGAAAGACACAGCCACGTTTCATCTTCAATGCCCTTGCTGATGGTAGGCTTTGTTACTTTGGTCCCAGCTCTCTGCAGGTCATTCACTAGGTCCCCCCGTGTGGTTCTGGGATTTTTGCTCACCGTTCTTGTGATCATTTTGACCCCACGGGGTGAGATCTTGTGTGGAGCCCCAGATCGAGGGAGCTTATCAGTGGTCTTGTTGTCACGCCCTGGCCTTAGTTATCTTTGTTTTCTGTATTATTTTAGTTAGGTCAGGGTGTGACAGGGGGGATATTTGTGTGTATTTGTCTCGTCTTGGGTGGTTGTATTGTATAGGGGGTTTTGTAGAGTTTATGGGGTTGTGTTCAGTGTAGGTGTCTAGGTATGTCTATGGTTGCCTGAGTGGTTCTCAATCAGAGACAGCTGTCTTTCATTGTCTCTGATTGGGAGCCATATTTAAGGCATTGGGCTGTTGTGGGTAATTGTCTATGTCTATGTTGCATGTTGTACGTAGTTTGTTTAGCTTCACGATCGTTTTTTGTTCGTTTGTAAGTGTTTTGTTTGTCTTCATTAACCTCTAACGCCTCACAAACCCGGATCCGGGATCCCCCCCATCAAAAAAGCTGACTAGCATAGCCTAGCCTAAAGCCACAGGGATATCATATAATAAAATGTTCATGAAATCACAAGTCCAAGACACCAAATGAAAGATACACATCTTGTGAATCCAGCCATCATTTCTGATTTTTAAAATGTTTTACAGGGAAGACACAATATGTAAATCTATTAGCTAAGCACGTTAGCAAAAGACACCACTTTTCTTACTCCACCATTTTTTTACTGCATCAGTAGCTATCACAAATTCGACCAAATAAAGATATAAATAGCCACTAACCAAGAAACAACTTCATCAGATGACAGTCTGATAACATATTTATTGTATAGCATATGTTTTGTTAGAAAAATTTGCATATTTCAGGTATAAATCATAGTTTACCAAACATTTCTTAAAAATACACAGCGTACAGCAATTGAAAGACACAGATCTTGTGAATCCAGACAATATTTCAGATTTTCTAAGTGTTTTACAGCGAAAACACAATATATCGTTATATTAGCATACCACATGTGCAAACATCACCCCAGCATTGATTCAAGGCAAAAAGAGCGATAACGTATTCACCACCAAAATATATTAATTTTTTCACTAACCTTCTCAGAATTCTTCAGATGACAGTCCTGTAACATCATATTACACAATGCATATAGAGTTTGTTCGAAAATGTGCATATTTAGCGGCACAAATCGTGCTTATACAATGAGAATAGTGTCCAAATACTCAAGCAATCTGTCCGGCGCCATCTTGGAAAGGCCCCTATTCTTATCGAAAACTATTCATAAACTTGACTAAAAAAATACAGGTTGGACAGCAATTGAAAGACAAATTAGTTCTTAATGCAATCGCTGAATTACATTTTTAAAATTAACTTTACTGCGCAATACAGGGTGCGATAAAGCAAGGCTACACTGCAAGTAATGGCGGCTTATGCATTTAACATTTTTCAACAGAACAACGATTTATCAGCATAAATAGTTCTTACTTTTGGATGAACTCCCATCAGAATCTTGGGAAAGGTGTCCTTTGTCCAGAACAATCGTCTTTTGGTCGAAAGATGTACTCTTGTCCTGTCGAAATAGCCGCTAACGTTCGGCATGTGCCGGAAAGGTATCCAAATCTTGAAAGCACGTCACAAAGAAATGCCAGAAAATCGCAATAAACTGATATAAATTGCTATAAGTCGGTTTAAATTAACTACCTTATGATGTCTTTAACAACTATAACGAATAAAAACATGACCGGAGATATAGAACTGGCTAAACGAAAGCTTGGCAGGAGGCCACTCTGGTGTCCTTACTGCGTCAGGCGCACGGTTGAAAAGAACGCTACTTCCGCTCCAGGGTCTTATATAAGGTCCCAGATTGCGCAATCCACTCCATTCAAATTCTCACCACTTACTGACATCTAGAGGAAGGCGTATGCAGTGTTTGTAGCCCCACAGCGTACACAGGGACTTATAAACTGACCCTGGAATAGGGACCTCGATTTCAGAAATCTCACTCCCTGACAGGAAATGTGCTGCAGAAGGAGTTCTGTTTCACTCAGAGACATAATTCAAACGGTTTTAGAAACTAGAGAGTGTTTTCTATCCAATAGTAATAATAATATGCATATTGTACGAGCAAGAATTGAGTACGAGGCAGTTTAATTTGGGAACGTAATTATTACAAAGTGCTAACAGCACCCCCTAATGACAAAAAGTTAAAGTATTGTTATCACGCTGCGCCTTGGTCCACTCTTCCTCAAAGTTACGACGATCGTGACACTTGTGTGTCTTCCATTTCCTAATAATTGCTCCCACAGTTGATTTCTTCAAACCAAGCTGCTTACCTATTGCAGATTCAGACTTCCCAGCCTGGTGCAGGTCTACAATTTTGTTTCTGGTGTCCTTTGACAGCTCTTTGGTCTTGGCCATAGTGGAGTTTGGAGTGTGACTGTTTGAGGTTGTGGACAGGTGTCTTTTATACTGATAACAAGTTCAAACAGGTGCCATTAATACAGGTAACGAGTGGAGGACAGAGGAGCCTCTTAAAGAAGAAGTTACAGGTCTGTGAGAGCCAGAAATCTTGCTTGTTTGTAGGTGACCAAATACTTATTTTCCACCATAATTTGCAAATAAATTCATTACAAATCCTACAATGTGATTTTCTGGATTTTTTTTTCTCATTTTGTCTGTCATAGTTGAAGTGTACCTATGATGAAAATTACAGGCCTCTCTCATCTTTTTAAGTGGGAGAACTTGCACAATTGGTGGCTGACTAAATACTTTTTTGCCCCACTGTATATTGGGCAGACAGTTCCCTACCTCCTCCCGCTGCCACCCGTCTCCTCCATTTTTGGGGCAATGCTGTAATCAATTGGTTGTACTCTTGGATTGAGCAGACCTTCCCATACAATTCTGTTAACTCCATGAAGGACATAACTCTACTATTCCAATTTCCAATATAATTTATGAACAAAATACCCTTTTCAAACATAAATACAGGTATTTTATCAACCAGCACATTTTAGTTCAGCCATAATATTTGTTGTAAAATTTGTTCTATCTTTTCAGGGGGATGAAATTGAAATTGTAGCCATGCAATGCTTGTTTGAAAAAGAGCGATACTTTGAAAAAAGTATCATGGCAATCTGCACAAAGGCAAAATGGCCATTTTTAAACAATGGATGAGCTTTTCTTAGTAATCTACTTGAGAACCATTTAGGGTTCAAATAAAACTTTTGAATGAGTGAAGCTTTTAGAGAGGTTTAGTGCTTTTATATTTAATAATCTCAAACAACCCAATTCATATTCATTGTATATATAGGCACATTTTATTTTGTCTGGTTTAGCGTCCCAGATAAAGCAAAATATTTTTTGCTCATATGATTTGAAAACGAATCATCAGGAGTCGGCAGCTCCATAAGTAAGTGCGTAAACTGAGATATGACTAAGGAGTTAATCAGGTATTTCAGGTACAGGTATTTACCTCTCTATGGTTGCAGGATCTTGTCTATTTTTACAAGTTTTCTATTGAAATTCATTGTGGAGAGCTTATTTATATATTTTGTGATATGAATACCGAGTATATCTACTTCACCATCAGCCCATTTTATAGGTAAACTGCAGGGTAATGTAAAAGTAGTATTTTTTAAGGATCCAGTACGTAAAATTGTACACTTATCATAATTAGGTTTTAGTCCAAAGAGTACGTAAAAGTTGTATTTTTTAAGGATCCAGTACGTAAAATTGTACACTTATCATAATTAGGTTTTACTCCAGAGAGTACAGAAAAGTTATCTAGATCTTTGATGAGACATTGCAGGGATCTAGCTTGCGGACTTAATATAAAACTTGAGTCATCGGCATTCATGGACGCCTTTGTTTTTAACCTCTACGGACCCCCCATCCCGGATCCGGGATCATCCTCATCAAAAAAGCTGACTAGCATAGCCTAGCCTAGCGCCACAGGGATATCATATAATATAATTTCATGAAATCACAAGTCCAATACAGCAAATGAAAGATAAACATCTTGTGAATCCAGCCATCATTTCCGATTTTTTAAGTGTTTTACAGCGAAAACACAATATATATTTATATTAGCTCACCACAATAGCAAAACCCACAAATAGAGATAAAATGAATCACTAACCTTTGAACAACTTCATCAGATGACAGTCTTATAACATCATGTTATACAATACATTTATGTTTTGTTCAAAAATTAGCATATTTATAGCTACAAATCCTGGTTTTACATTGTGAATACGTCGCCATAATGCACCAAATTGTCCGGAGAAATTTTGGACAGTCACGTAATCTAACCAAAAAACTCATCATAAACTTTACTAAAAAATACATGTTGTACAGCAAATGAAAGATACACTGGTTCTTAAGCCTTGGATTTCTAATCCTCTAATGTTGTTATTGGATCTGATTTTAATAGCTAGCATTTTGATGGCCATAACGAATAGATATGGTGACAGTGGACACCCTCGTTTAACTCCTCTTGACAAATCAAAACTCTCTGAGAAGTAGCCGTTATTTACCATTTTACACCTGGGGTTGCTATACATAATTTTTTACCCATTTTATAAGAGAATTACCAAAATTGAAAAATTCCAGGCATTTATAAATAAAATCCAGTCTTACTTTATCAAATGCGTTTTCAAAATCCGCTATAAATACCATTCCTGACTTCTTATATGTTTCATGATGTTCTATTATTTCTAGCAGTTGTCGTATACTATCTCCAATGTATCGTCCATGTAAAAAACATGTCTGATCAGGATGAACAATACCTGGTAAAACTCTTTTAATTCTGAGTGCTATGCATTTTGCTAGTATTTTTGCATCACAACATTGAAGTGTAAGGGGCCTCTAGTTTTTTAGATATTTTTATATTTTTATATTTATATTTGCCATCTTTTTATATTTGCCATCTAGGTCTTGTTTTAATAATAGAGAAACCAGACCTTCCTGCTGAGTACCTGACAGACTACCATTTCTTTTGGAGTAGTTAAAACAATCTAACAATGGTGCTTTTAGTTTTTCAAACTAGTTTTTCAACTACCCTGGGGTTTTTCCAGACTGAAAGGATTTAATAGCCTCAAAATGGTATTCCTCTGTAATTTGGCCTTTGCACTGATCTTTCTGTACATTTGTTACTTTTCATTTTTTTATATTATTTGGAAAGAATTCCTTACCATAATCTTCATTCAGTGGGAAAGGATGAAACGGAAAAGAGAACATCTGCCTAAAATAAAATATCATTTGGAGAATCATAGAAGACTCCGTCTTCAGTAACGAGTTTCTGCAAATTCTTTTGGTTAGCGTTCCTGTATTGGAGATTCAGGAAGAATTTTGTGCATTTTTCTCCATATTCCATCCAGTTTGCTTTATTTTTATAATAGATTACATTAGATCGTTCTAGAATAAGTTCCTCAAGTTTTTTTAGTTTTTCCTCTAATTTATTTTGTATCTCTGTAATATCGTTTTTATTGCTATCTACCTGTACTATTAGTTAATGGATTTCCCTTGTTAGTCTTGTCTCTTTAGCCAGACACTGCTTTTTTATTATTGATGACTATTGAATTGAATGACCCCTGAAGGTACATTTAAAGGTATCCCAAACAATAAGGGGATTTGCTGAACCTATATTATACTGGAAAAATTCAGTTATAAATGATTTTGTCTTAGTTAAAAATAAGTTGTCCTCCAGTAAACTTTGATTATATTTCCAATGTTCCCGTCCACGTGGAAAATCTATAAGAGTAATGTGAATGACAATTAGATGATGATCTGATTGCATTCTGTCTCCTATTAAAACCTTTTTAACCTTTGATGCAAGAGAGAAAGAGACAAGAAAGTAGTCAAGACGACTAGCTTGATTAAGTCTCCTCCATGTATATCTCACTAGGTCGGGGTTTTTTCGTCTCCAAACATCCACTATTTCTAATGTGTCCATATATTTGTGATTTCCTTAAGGGCACGGTGATGATAGTTTGTAGAGTGATTACCTTTACGGTCCATTGAGGTACTTAACACTGTGTTATAGTATCCTACCATAATGATTAGATAATTTTTTGCCTGTAAGTTCAATAAATGTGTATAAATGTTTTCAAAGAAGTGTGTATCATCCTTGTTTGGACCATATAAATGAATGAGCCAAATCTGTTTTTCATCCACTTTCATATTCAAAAGGATCCACCTTTCTTGCGATTAATTCCTGACTATTTGCACATTCAGATCTACATTTTTGTTAATTAATATCCTCATGAGTTCCTTTGTCCATGACAGAAAATGATTTCACCACCCCATTCCTTTTTCCACACAACTTCATCTAAGGATGTAGAGTGAGTTTCCTGTAAAGAGTATATGTTATATTCCTTTTCTTTTAGCCATGTAAAGATTGATCTTCTTTTTTTATAATCTGCTGAACCATTACAATTATAACAGGCTATATTTATTTCACCCCTTACCGTAACTAGATACTATTCTCAGTCTAAATTGACCATAATTAGTGCTTATAAAGTTACTGCCATCAGAGGTATTATGAAGGTCAAAACTAGAGCTTTCAAATGTCTGATATTTAGAATTCAAAAATAGGTTCTAGCAATATTTTGTTTTATTCCCTTGCCTGTTTGCCTGTGAGCCAATGCCACAGATGTTAGAAAATTGAGACAAGATATTATGTGTGTAGAAAATCTGAGTAGGTTGATGTGTATGATATTGGATATGATATAGTGAGAGTGTACAATGTCTGTATAAGAGTAAGACTATAATCTGTGATGTCCAAATAAATAATAACTGCCAATTTGCATGGTTGAGTGTCTATGTGTGTGACATGTAGTGCGTATAGCCTTGATATTCATGATGATAATTGTAATCCATATCGTATCACCATCATAGTTGCATCATAATTAACTTTAACATAATTGAAAAACACATCCCAGCATTTCCATAGTAATTGACGTTTCACATGATCATGAAAGAGACCTTGCATTACTCTAGAGACTTCACTACAAATGTATTCCATACAATATGTTATTATTCCCCAATGCCCCTATTATGATATCTTCCCCTTGCTTGTTGTAAACATATATAAATTTGTAGACAAATACATAGAAAAGATAGACAAACAATAGACACATTCAATTATAAAACAGTTCTCTACAATAGAGAGAGAGTGAGAGAAGAGAAGAGAAAAGAGAGAAAGAGAGAGTGAGAGAAGAGAGCGAGATCAGGTGTGTGTGTGTGTATAAGTCCGTATGTGTAAGCAAGCATGTAATTGAGTACGTGTGTGTTCATATCCACTTCATAGTGTTCAGATATTTTAAACAGTTCCCATACCTTCTTTTCTTTCGTAACCTGAAGTCCCTGTAGAATTTAGTACAGCCACGGTGTTATGGAGCTGTCTCGGAATAGCTGTCCATCTATAAAGAGTTTGTCCACAATGAGAAAGGCACGCCTACCATCAGTCCTTTGTTGCCTTTTACCCGATATAGTCTCTTACGATGTTTGTTTATCTCCCTTGGAAATTGGTCATTGAGACTGTGAAGCTCCCTTCCTCTGCTTTTGATCAGCTCCTTTTTTTGGTAGTGTTCAATTTTTGCGATGATCGTCGGGGACACTTGGTCTTGTCGCTTCGAGCTCCATGTCTGTGTACTCGGTGGAAAGCCACCTTGTTTACAGTCTCTATAGGAAGTTTCAAGGCGGATTGCATGAATTCTCTGATCGCGTCCTCAGGAACCCCAGAAAAAAAAATATTTTCACGCATGCTACGACTTTGTATGTCTGGTAGCGTCTCCTTCATCACCCTGTTTTCCCTGAGTAGACAATCCATGTTGGAATCGGGGATTTTTACCTTGGCTGTGAGTGTCTTGTTTTCTCTTTGGAGCGTGAGAATTTCACTTCAAGTTCCACTTTGCGACTGTTAAATCTTTCACACAATCATGATACAAGCTTGTCATATTAAATTACACATTTGAGAACCGCACTTGCAACCACGAAACTCAATGTACGACCACTAAATTCTAATTACAAACTGGCGTAGTTCTGTCATCATTATAATCCAATAGTTCTTCATCATCTGTTAGTATTCACACTACACAACGCCTCTCCCCTATTTGATCTAAAAAGTTTGTGTGTATGCATTGATATGTAGGCTACGTGTGCCTTTTGAAAAAAATGTATGTAGTTCTGTCCTTGAGCTGTTCTTGTCTATTGATGTTCTGTATTATGTTTGATGTTTTGTGTGGAACCCCAGGAAGAGTAGCTGCTGCTTTTGCAACATCTAATGAGGATCCTAATAAAATACCAAAATACCAAATACCCTAACAATTAGATATTTTTTATTATTATTATTATTTATTTTCCTTTTATTTAGCTAGGCAAGTCAGTTTAAGAACAAATTCTTATTTACAATGACGGCCTACTCAATGAACAATGAACCTAACATTAACGTAGTGTGTGTGTGCATAACATAGTGTGTGTGTGTAACATGCAGTGTGTGCATAACATAGTGTGTGTGTATAATGTGTTTGTGTATAAAGTAGTGCTTGTGTTACATATTGTGTTTCTATGTAACATAGTGTGTGTAAGGGAGTGTGTGTGTTATGTTGTGTGTGTGTGTGTGTGTGTTTAATATAGTGTGTGTGTGTCCTCTCCCCAGTCGGTCCTGATATTCCCCAGATAGATGTGACTCCCTACAGTATAACAGACAGAGGATACTCTGCTCAGGAGAGACAGACGGTCTCTCTGCTCTGCCAGGCCCAGTCCAACCCTCCCAGTCAATATGTCTGGTTCTACAACAACAGGTATGCCTTAACACACACATACAAACACACACACACAATCTTTAATCATTATATTTTATAATTATTTGTTTGTTTTGTTTTGAAAATGCATGTTTCACTTGCACATTTTTGGCTAGAGTCAATTCAGTTCAACCACAATAACCGACACCTGATGTCGGAGATGTACTGCATTGGAGCTGTCACATCAGCAAGTGGCTTCCGGCGTTATACAGTGAGGTTCAAAAGTATTTGGACAGTGACACACTTTGTTTTTTTTGTATTTCAAATGTTACAACAACTATGCGGTTAAAGTGCAGCCGGTCAGCTTTAATAAAGAGGGTATTTTCATGCTAATAGTTTGAACTGTTTTTAAATTGCAGAACTTTTTGGACATAGTCCCCCACCTTTTTAGGGGACCAAAAGTATTTGGACAAATTCACTTATATTTGTTTATTGTATTTTATTTAACCTTTATTTAACAAGGAAAAGCCCATTGAGACCCAGAGTCTCTATTTCAATGGAGACCTGGCCAAGAAGGCAGTGTCACACCCTGGCCTTAGTTATCTTTGTTTTCATTATTATTTTAGTTAGGTCAGGGTGTGACATGGGGAAGTATGTGTTTTGGTTTGTCTAGGGGTTTGTAGGTTTAATGGGGTAATGTCTTGTCTAGGTGTTTGTATGTCGATGGCTGCCTGGATTGGTTCTCAATTAGAGACAGCTGTGGTTTATTGTCTCTAATTGGGAGCCATATTTAAGGCAGCCATGGGCATCATGTGTTTGTGGGTAATTGTCTATGTTGAACGTTTGTTGCTTGTCTGTGCACTTACGTTATTTAGCTTCACGGTCGTTTGTTGTTTTTGTTAGTTTGTGTATAGTGTTCGTTTTCGTGTTTTTCTCTCTTCCAAAATAAAGAGATGTATTTTGCACACGCTGCGCCTTGGTCCAATCTCTCTCAAGAAGACGATCGTGACAGGCAGCAACAATCAATACATTACAGAATTAAAACACACAAAAATACAATACAACATGATCCAGCATAAAACAAGCATTTTTAATTAAATCAGTGGCACTAACACATCTAGATTGTTGACTATTCCATGCCTCTGGTGCAGAAGATGAGAAGGCAGTCTTGCCTAATACTGTAAATGTCCTGGGGACTTTAAGTACAGTTGAAGTCAGAAGTTTACATACAATTTAGCCAAATACATTTAAACTCAGTTTTTCACAATTCCTGACATTTAATCCTAGTAAAAATTCCCTATTTTAGGTCAGTTAGGATCACCACTTCATTTTAAGAATGTGAAATGTCAGAATAATAGTAGAGAGAATGATTTATTTCAGCTTTTATTTCTTTCATCACATTCCCAGTGGGTCAGAAGTTTACATACACTCAATTAGTATTTGGTAGCATTGCCTTTAAATTGTTTAACTTGGGTCAAACGTTTTGGGTAGCCTTCCACAAGCTTCCCACAATAAGTTGAGTGAACTTTGGCCCATTCCTCCTGACAGAGCTTGTGTAACTGAGTCAGGTTTGTAGGCCTCCTTGTTCGCACACACTTTTTCAGTTCTGCCAACACATATTCTATAGGATGAGGTCAGGGCTTTGTGATGGCACTCCAATACCTTGACTTTGTTGTTCTTAAACCATTTTGACACAAATTTGGAAGTATGTTTGGGGTCATTGTCCATTTGGAAGACCCATTTGTGCACCAGTCCCTCCTGCAGCAAAGCACCCCCACAACATGATGCTGCCACCTCCGTGCTTCACGGTTGGGATGGTTGGGATGGTGTTCTTCGGCTTGCAAGTGTCCCCTTTTTTCCTCCAAACATAACGATGGTCATTATGGCCAAACAGTTCTATTTTTGTTTCATCAGACCAGAGGACATTTCTCCAAAAAGTACGATCTTTGTCCCCATGTGCAATTGCAAACCATAGTCTGGCTTTTTTATGGCAGTTTTGGAGCAGTGGTTTCTTCCTTGCTAAACAGTCTTTCAGGTTGTGTCGATATCGGACTTGTTTTACTGTGGATCTAGATACTATTGTATCTGTTTCCTCCAGCATCTTCACAAGGCCCTTTGCTGTTGTTCTGGGATTGATTTGCACTTTTTGCACCAAAGTACGTTTATCTCTAGGAGACGGAACGCATCTCCTTCCTGAGCGGTATGACAGCTACTTGGTCCCATGGTGTTTATACTTGCGTACTATTGTTTGTACAGATGAACGTGGCACCTTCAGGTGTTTGGAAATTTCTCCCAAGGATGAACCAGACTTGTGGGGGTCTACAATTTTTTCTGCGGATCTGTTTGGACGGTATGCAAATTGGAGTGGGTCTAGGGTTTCTGGGATAATGGTGTTGATGTGAGCCATTACCAACCTTACCTTACCTTAACAACCAAGGCCTGAGCTACAGCCAGTTAGATTTGGGTATGTAATTTAGGTGAAGATTTTAAAAAAAGGGACAGATCCTTATTAAGAAAAAATTCTTATTTACAAAGACGGCCTACCCCATCCAAATGACACTGGGCCAATTGTGCACCACATATGGGACTCCCAATCAGAGCCAGATGTGACGAGGTCTGGATTCAAACCAGGCACTGCAGTGACACCTCTTGCACTGAGATGCAGTGTCTTAGATGTCTGAGATGCAGTGTCTACATACACATGTAGCTTTCTGCGCATATAAAGTGAGGGTACAATGTGGTACAACGTGCAATGGTGGGTGAGTGACTTGGCATTTGTAGTAAAGTGCAAGGATGGATGATAAACAGAGTCCCGTCTGTAACAACAAGTCACCATAGTCAATTACAGAGAGAAAAGTGGCCTGAACAAGCTTATTTCAAGCCATAAGCGTGAAGCAAGCCTTATTCCGAAAATAAAAACCCAATTTCAATTTAAGCTTCCTCACAAGATTATATATATGAACTTTAAAGGACAACTTCTCATCTAACCATATACCTATCAATCAATCAATCAATCAATCAAATGTATTCATAAAGCCCTTCTTACATCAGCTGATGTCACAAAGTGCTGTACAGAAACCCAGCCTAAAACCCCAAACAGCAAGCAATGCAGGTGTAGAAGCACGGCGGCTAGGAAAAACTCCATAGAAAGGCCAAAACCTAGGAAGAAACCTAGAGAGGAACCAGACTATGAGGGATGGCCAGTCCTCTTCTGGCTGTGCCGGGTGGAGATTATAACAGAACATGGCCAAGATGTTCAAATGTTCATAAATGACCAGCATGGTCAAATGACCAGCATCACAATGCTTTTCAGTCAGTGCAGGCCTCCCCTCAAACTGGTTTTGAATGTACAAAAAACAAAATTCATGACCTTTACCAGAGCTCACACTCAGCCAGAGAAGGTTAGCATTGTCACATTTGGTGGCTTGTCCATTGAAAAAGTGTCATCCAGTGTTTTACTTTCTATATTGTATTTAACTCGCCACCATGGCCTTTTTTGCCTTTACCTCCCTTATCTCACCTCATTTGCTCACATTGTATATATACTTATTTTTCTACTGTATTATTGACTGTATGTTTTGTTTATTCCATGTGTAACTCTGTGTTGTTGTATGTGTCGAACTGCTTTGCTTTATCTTGGCCAGGTCGCAGTTGCAAATGAGAACTTGTTCTCAACTAGCCTACCTGGTTAAATAAAGGTGAAATAAATATCAGCTGATATAAGAAGGGCTATATAAATACATTTGATTTGATTTGATGATTGTGGAGCTCTTCAATAGCCTGAACCAGAGAAGGAGTGAATATATGACTGTATCATCTGCATGTAGATGCAACTTTGCTTGTTGCATCCCATTTCCCATTAAAACAAATTGAGAAAAACACAGGAGCTAAAATAGAACCCTGGGGCACACCTCTATTAATCTCAAGAATGCTAGACCTGCAATTGTCAGTATATACACGTTGTGTTTTGTCAGAAAGATAGTTCCCAAACCAATTTACTTCCCCTTCATTGAGACCAGTGTTACTGAGTCTAGCTAGCAAAAATTCATGGTCAACTGAATCAAATGCCTTTGATAAATCAACAAACAGAGCACTTGCTTTTTATCAAGTGCTTTTATGATGTCATTTTCCACTGCTATAGCTGCAGTTTGTACTTGTATTTATTACAGATCCCCGTTAGCTGCTGCCAAGGCCAGGTGTTTTATATATTGGTTCTAATCCAGCCAGGTGTTTTTTATATTGGTTCTAATTCCAGCCAGGTGTTTTATATATTGGTTCAATTCCCAGCCAGGTGTTTTATATATTGGTTCTACTCTAGCCAGGTGTTTTATATATATGTTTTAATCTCAACCAGGTGTTTTATATATTGGTTCTAATCTCAGCCAAGTGTTTTATAAATTGGTTCTTATCCAGCCAGGTGTTTTATATATTTGTTCTAATCCAGTCAATTGTGTTATGTATTGGTTCTGATCCAGCCAGGTGTTTTAGATATTGGTTTTAATCCACCCAGGAGTTTTATATATTGGTTCTAATCCCAGCCAGCTGTTTAATATATTGGTTCTAATCCAGCCAGGTGTATACGGGATCCCAGTTCACTATCCCTTGGATTCTGCGGATGAACACAGGTACCTATGCCTGTCTGGCTCAGAACACATACCTCAACACCCGCACTCGCAAGACCATCAGCCTCACCGTCTTCTGTGAGTAACCTCTGACTTCTAAACCCTGACCTCTAACCCTTGACCTTTAACCCCTGATCCCCATCTCTCGAACTTAATTGTGATGCATTTCAAAGTGCTTAAACACATAAAATAATAAAAGATAAAAACTAGGCAAAACAAAATTGTAAAACAAAATTAGACCAAATAAACTAGTAAAACAACAATTAAATACTAACAGTCTATCTGAGATTAATACAAATCAATAAAAATAAGATACACCTATGAAATGGGAGAGTTAATCAAATAGATTGTATGTCTAAAAACACCATATGTAACAGCCCAGCTAAAAAGGTGTTTTTTAAGATCCTTCTTAGTGGCTGAAGGCAGCCTCACCAAACGTTTTAGTTTTGACCTTTGGAACAACTAAAAGGCCAGTGTCAAATCAAATCAAATCAAGTTTATTTTATATAGCCCTTCGTACATCAGCTAATATCTCGAAGTGCTGTACAGAAACCCAGCCTAAAACCCCAAACAGCAAGCAATGCAGGTGTAGAAGCACGGCGGCTAGGAAAAACTCCCTAGAAAGGCCAAAACCTAGGAAGAAACCTAGAGAGGAACCTGGCTGTGCCGGGTGGAGATTATAACAGAACATGGCCAAGATGTTCAAAATGTTCATAAATGACCAGCATGGTCAAATAATAATCAGGAATAAATGTCAGTTGGCTTTTCATAGAGTTGAAAACAGCAGGTCTGGGACAGGTAGCACGTCCGGTGGACAGGTCAGGGTTCCATAACCGCAGGCAGAACAGTTGAAACTGGAACAGCAGCAAGGCCAGGTGGACTGGGGACAGCAAGGAGTCATCATGCCCGGTAGTCCTGACGCATGGTCCTAGGGCTCAGGTCCTCCGAGAGAGAGAAAGAAAGAGAGAAGGAGAGAATTAGAGAGAGCATACTTAAATTCACACAGGACACTGGATAAGACAGGAGAAGTACTTCAGATATAACCAACTGACCCTAGCCCCCCGACACATAAACTACTGCAGCATAAATACTGGAGGCTGAGACAGGAGGGGTCAGGAGACACTGTGGCCCCATCCGATGATACCCCCAGACAGGGCCAAACAGGAAGGATATAACCCCACCCACTTTGCCAAAGCACAGCCCCCGCACCACTAGAGGGATATCTTCAACCACCAACTTACCATCCTGAGACAAGGCCGAGTATAGCCCACAAAGATCTCCACCACAGCACAAACCAAGGGGGGGCGCCAACCCAGACAGGAAGATCACGTCAGTAACTCAACCCACTCAAGTGACGCACCCCTCCTAGGGACGGCATGAAAGAGCACCAGTAAGCCAGTGACTCAGCCCCTGTAATAGGGTTAGAGGCAGAGAATCCCAGTGGAGAGAGGGGATTTGAGGGACCAACTGGGCACGTATGTGACCCACCACGTGGATTCAGTCCTATGTAGCAAAATTTGAAATTGTGTTTTTTACATTGGATAAAAGTAGAGACTCAGGGCTCGAAAATGTTATATTATACAATGTAGTTGAGTAATCATGGAAGAGTAATTCTGCTTTGAAAGTTGATAAACTAGTAACCCTCACTTTTGAGAAAATGTCCCGTGAAAATGTTGGTACACCGACTGCAGAGCTCTTCTTTGTCTACACCCATTCAGCATCATTCACACCCTCTTAAGCCTTAGCCGCACCCCTCTTTTTAAGGATTCACGTGAGAAAAACAAAGCAAAACAAAGTGAAAACGATAGTGTAGTAAACAATCCAATTTCAAGACTAAAAGTGGTGAAAGTAGTAGCAAAAAGTAGAAGTAAAAATACACTTTACCTTGGCCTATATCCTAATCTGACTTTGGTGCAGGTCATGTTGTTCTTCATATTACCATCTCTGGTAAACACATACTATATCAAATAAAATCAACGTTTATTTGTCACATGCAGAGGATAAAGAAGGTGTAAACCATACAAAGAAATGGTTACTTGCACAGTGGAGTCTTTTGTTTAGATCGTTAGCTATCTAGCTAAACAATTAACCATAATGCCTACTCATTCTACCTTGCACCATGCATGAATCTGCAGGTAGCTATAGCTAACCAACTAGGTTCAATGTTAGCTAGATAGCTAACATTAGGCTATAACTAGCAATGCAAATAGATTTTTGAGATACAAATAATATTACTACACAGATTATACACATAACATTAGCTAGCGAGCCAGCAAGCCAACTTTGGCTTGCTAGTTTACAGTACGCTCTTGCAATGAAAAAGACTTTCTGACTAAATTAGTAACGTATAATATTGGAAAATGTAGTTAGCTAGACTCTTACCCATACACATGGATGAACGCTTCTCCCTCTCTGTCACGGATGCGATGGTTGCCCTTAGTTTCAAGATGTAATCGGGAGATGTCTATGTTATAGGCATGCTACATGGCAGATTAATCCGAACTCATCTCTCAGCATGTCCAGCCCGTCCATTATCTCAACCAATCATGTCCAGCCCGTCCATTATCTCAACCAATCATGTCCAGCGCGTCCATTATCTCAACCAATCATGTCCAGCCCGTCCATTATCTCAACCAATCATGTCCAGCCCGTCCATTATCTCAACCAATCATGTCCAGCCCGTCCATTATCTCAACCAATCATGTCCAGCCCGTCCATTATCTCAACCAATCATGGCTAGCGGGAAGGTTCCTGTATTTTTCGTGGCTAAATCAACTACAGTAAGGTCGTAATTCAACAATTGTATTCATATTTAGAGATGGCACACAAGACTGTTATTAAGACACATGAAAGTGAACATGTTCCAGAAGGCATTTCTGACCAAAAAATGCATTTTGATATAAATAAAAAATGAAACATTCAAATGCCTCTCCTGTGAATTAGTGACATGCGACATACGCCTAGCTTCTTGAAACGGGTCACATATCTTAACAGCATGTCAAACATGTATTCAGGTGCCAGAGGATATGAGGGACCAACCAGGCCGATATCTTAACAGCATGCCAGGCATGTATTCAGGTGCAAGGCCACGTAGTGCTTTCAAAATCAATTCTAAAACGAACAGGCAACCAATGCAGGGACTTTTTTTATGTGTGTTGTCTCCTTCTGGTCTTTGCGAGCACACGTGCTGCTGTATTCTGAATTAACTGGAGTTGGCTAATGTTTTTTGGGGAAGACCAGAGAACAGAGCATTGCAGTAGTCAAGCCTGCTAGTGATAAAAGCATGCATTAGTCTCTAAGTGTTGGCCCGGCAGAGAAACAGACTTTTGCTATATTTGTGGGGCTTGCGCAGCCCCAGCTTCAATCTTCGACATACTTACGGTGCATTCAGAAAGTATTCAGACCACTTGACTTTTTCCACATTTTGTTGCATTACAACCTTACTCTAGAATTGATTAAAATAATTGTTTTCCTCATCAATCTATCCACAATAACCCATAATGACAAAGCAAAACAAGGTTTTTAGAAATGTTTGCAAATTTATAAAAAATTTAAAACAGAAATACCTTATTTACATAAGTACTCAGATCCTTTGCTATGAGACAAAAAAATTGAGCTCAGCTGCATTCTGTTTCCATCGATCATCCTTGAGATGTTTCTACAACTTGATTGGAGTCCACCTGTGGTAAATTCAGTTGATTGGACATGATTTGGAAAGGCACACACCTGTCTATATAAAGTTGTTGACTTTGCATGTCAGAGCAAAAATCGAGCCATGGGGTCAAAAGAATTGTCCGCAGAGCTCCGAGACAGGATTGTTTCGAAGGCACAGATCTGGGGAAGGGTACCAAAAAATGTCTGCAGCATTGAAGGTCCCCAAGAATACAGTGGCCTCCATAATTCTTAAATGGAAGAAGTTTGGAACCACCAAGACTCTTCCAAGAGTTGGCTGCCCGGCCATACTGAGCAATCAGGGGAGAAGGGCCTTGGTCAGGGAGGTGATCAAGAACCCGATGGTCACTCTGACAGAGCTCCAGAGTTCCTTTGTGGAGATGGGAGAACCTTCCTGAAGGACAACCATCTCTGCAGCACTCCACCAAACAGGCCTTTATGGTAGAGTGGCCAGATGGAATCCACTCCTCTGTAAAAGGCACAGGGCAGCCCGCGTGGCGTCTGCTAAAAGGAACCTAAAGGACTCAGACCATGAGAAACAAGATTCTCTGGTCTGATGAAACCAAGACTGAACTCTTTAGCCTGAATGCCAAGCGTATTTTCTGGAGGAAACCTGGGACCATCCCTACAGTGAAGCATGGTGGTGGCAGCATCATGCTGTGGGGATGTTTTTCAGCGGCAGGGACTGGGGACTAGTCAGAATCGAGGGAAAGGTGAATGGAGCAAAGTACAGAGAGATCGTTGATAAAAACCTGCTCCAGAGTGCTCAGGACCTCAGACTGGGGTGAAGGTTCACCTTCCAACAGGACAACAACCTTAAGCACACAGCCAAGACAACGCAGAAGTCTCTGAGTGGCCTAGCCAGACATTTACATTTACATTTACATTTAAGTCATTTAGCAGACGCTCTTATCCAGAGCGACTTACAAATTGGGACCCCGGACTTCAACCCGATTGAGCATCTCCGGAGAGACCTGAAAATAGCTGTGCAGCGACGCTCCCCATCCAAGCTGACAGAGCTTGAGAGGATCTGCAGAGAAGAATGGGAGAAACTCCCCGAATACAGGTGTACCAAGCTTGTAGCATCATACCCAAGAAGATTCAAGGCTGTAATCGCTGCCACGGTGCTTCAACAAAGTACTGCGTAAATGGTCTGAATTCTTACGTAAATGTGATATTTCAGGGTTTAAAAAAAATACATTTTCAAAAACCTGTTTTTGCTTTGTCATTATGGGGTATTGTGTGTAGATTTATGAGGTGGAAAAAAACTACTTAATATATTTTAGAAAAAGGCTGTAATGTGACAAAATGTGGAAAAGTCAAGGGGTCTGAATACTTTCCGAATGCACTGTATTATTATTATTGTGGGGGTTGCGCAGCAAAAGCCCCAGCTTTAATCTTCAACATACTTCTTCTTATTAATATGGGTAGTAGTTTCATTCTTTACCACGCTAGTCCTCCTACACCTTCTAAGCTAGAAATGCCAGTCAAACTTTAAAACGTGCAGAGCGGTCTTTCTGTAACTTTTTTGCAAACTGCCATTTTGACTTCTCCCCAATAAGTCAGACAAAAACATAGAAGGTATGACATCCTCCCCTACTCTCCTTGTCAAATCTGAAAACGGATTAGGAATAGCCTCTACCAATCTGTAGATAGAGCTGTTTTAGTAACCCATCAATTGATGTCTTTCTAGCTGGAGTAAGTTATGTCAGAAGCTCGCAGATGAATTATTTACTAACAAAAGCTGCAAATTCCAATAAAACCTCGTGTTTTGAAGTTCACTTTCCTTACCTTGTCTAACATAACTATCATGATTCTAGCAAAGACATTTTGTGGGTCAGAGTGCAGTACGTAGTTGATATTAAAGAACCAATGTACTGCTTTAGCCAAAAGGGAGCAGTGTTGCCAATGCTACTGTTGAATAGCAATGCTTGACTCGAAGGAATGAATGTCTTAACCTGTCTGGCTCCGGCGTTCCGCTAGTCTGGTTGGTTCCGGCGTTCCGTTCCCACATTCCACTGAAAAGGCAGAGCGCGAAATTCAAAATATATTTTTTAGAAATATTTAAATTTCACACATTAACAAGTCCAATACAGCAAATGAAAGATACACATCTTGTGAATCCAGTCAACATGTCCGATTTTTAAAATGTTTTACAGCGAAAACACCACATACATTTATGTTAGCTCACCACCAAATACAAAAAAGGACAGACATTTTTCACAGCACAGGTAGCATGCACAAAGCCAACCTAACTAACCAAGAACCAACCAAACTAACCAAGAAACAACTTCATCAGATGACAGTCTTATAACATGTTATACAATAAATCTATGTTTTGTTCGAAAAATTAGCATATTTGAGGTATAAATCAGTTTTACATTGCAGCTACCATCACAGCTACCGTCAGAAATAGAACCGAAGCAGCCAGAGTAATTACAGACACCAACGTCAAATACCTAAATACTCATCATAAAACATTTCTGAAAAATCGATGGTGTACAGCAAATTAAAGACAAACATCTTGTGAATCCAGCCAATATTTCCGATTTTTTAAGTGTTTTACAGCGAAAACACAATATAGCATTATATTAGCTTACTACAATAGCCTACCACACTACCGCATTCATTCATCAAGGCACGTTAGCGATAGCAATAGGCACGTTAGCGATAGGGAATAAACCAGCAAAAGATATTAATTTTTACTAACCTTCATAAACCTTCATCAGATGACAGTCCTATAACATCAGGTTATACATACACTTATGTTTGGTTCGAAAATGTGCATATTTAGAGCTGAAATCAGTGGTTATACATTGTGCTAACGTAGCCACTTTTTCCCAGAATGTGCGGATATTTTTAAGACACTCCAACTATTCTGACCAAATAACTATTCATAAACGTTACTAGAAAATACATGTTGTATAGGAAATGATAGATACACTAGTTCTTAATGCAATCGCCGTGTTAGAATTCTAAAAATAACTTCATTACGACATCCAGCTTAGGTATAGCGAGAGAGTACCCAAAATCTGGGCGCAAACGACTAGTACAACATGTTCGACAGATATATGAAATAGCATCATAAAATGGGTCCTACTTTTGATGATCTTTCATCAGAATGTTGTACAAGGGGTCCTTTGTCGGGAACAATCGTTGTTTGGATTTAGAATGTCCTCTTCTCCAGTCAATTAGCACGGAAAGCTAGCAAAGTGGCGCTAAGCTCTCCTTCCTGAACAAAGGCACACAACGCAACACGCCTAACGTCCCGAATAAATTTCAATAATCTAATAAAACTATATTGAAAAAACATACTTTACGATGATATTGTCACATGTATCAAAGAAAATCAAAGCCGGAGATATTAGTCGTCCATAACGACAGCTTATCAGAAGGCAAATCCAGGTCCCTTGACGCGCTCTCCAGAAAACAGGAAACTGGTGACACGTCATGCCGAGAGCTATTATTCGACCCCAGATCAAGTTACACACTCAATTTCTTCTCTCACTGCCTGTCGACATCTAGTGGAAGACGTATGAAGTGCATCTATACTAATAAATATCAAGGACATTAATAGGCAGGCCCTAGAACAGTGCATCGATTTCAGATTTTCCACTTCCTGTCAGGAAGTTTGCTGCAAAAGGAGTTCTGTTTTACTCACAGATATAATTCAAACGGTTTTAAAAACTAGAGAGTGTTTTTTTTATCCAATAGTAATAATAATATGCATATGGTACGAGCAAGAATTGAGTACGAGGCCGTTTAAATTGGGCACGATTTTCCCCCAAAGTGAAAACAGCGCCCTCTGTCCTCAACAGGTTTTAATAATAGCTCTTCAAATACCCATGATTTGTCAATCTGTTTCAGACCAAACAGCTAGCTCTAAGATGTTGACTACTTTCCCAGTCTGGAGGACCTGGAATGATGAAGGGAAGATTTATAATGCTTACTAGATTACTAGACATGCTCTAAATAACTTAACTTGTTAGTTTGCCTGTTTCTAAAGAGAAGGGTGGGCTGTATCCCTCTGACTGGATAGAGTGGATTTGGAATACCTTCTACAAATAAAAAGTTGCAGCTGTTTCTTGGAGCTTAGAGTGACATCAAGTGGTAAGGTGATGTCTACTAACAGCTCTCTGTGTCATCATTGAGCAGTCCAAATGGAGTCGTTGCTATGGATACTCACAGATATAGAGGGCAAAAAATATGATGAGGATGAAGTGACCACAATTACTGATCATAACCACACAACTATTGACCACACAACAACTGAAACACACAACTACAGACCACAACCACACAACTACTGACCAAAACAACTGACCAGAACCACACAACAACTGACCATTACCACACAACTTCTGACCACAACCACACAACTACTGACCACAACCACACAACTACTGACCACAACCACACAACTTCTGACCAAAACCACACAACTACTGACCACAACCAAACAACTTGTGACCACATCTTGTGACCACAACTACACAGCTACTGTCAACAATGACACAACTTCTGACCACAACCACACAACTGCTTACAACAACTACTGACCATAACCATGCAACTTCTGACCACAATGTACACAAAGTACAAAACTAGCAATAATGTTCTAGGGGGTGCGGCGTATGGCCAATATACCACTGCTAAGGGCTGTGCCATGGTTGTGGTTTTAGCTATGGTATATATACCACAAACACCCGAGGTGCCTTATTGCTATTATAAACTGGTTACTAACGTACACGACTACTGACCAGAACAACACAACTTTTGACCAAAGCCACAGAACTACTGACCACAACCACACAACTTCTGACAACACAACTACTGACCACTCAACTGCTGACCACAACTTCTGACCACAACCAAACAACTTCTGACCACAACCACACAACTACTGACCACTCAACTGCTGACCACAACTACTGACCACAACACAACTTCTGACCGCAACCACACAACTACTGACCACATCTAGTGACCACAACCACACAACTAGTGACCACAACAATTGACCACTACCATACTACTACTGACCACAACCACACAACTTCTGACCACATCTAGTGACCACTACCACACTACTACTGATAACAACCACACAACTTCTGACAACAACCACACTACTGACCACAACCACACACCTTCTGACCACACAACAACTGACCACAACCACACACCTTCTGACCACACAACAACTGACCAGAACCACACACCTTCTGACCGCACAACAACTGACCACAACCACACACCTTCTGATCACACAACAACTGACCACAACCACACACCTTCTGACCACACAACAACTGACCACAACCACACACCTTCTGATCACACAACAACTGACCACAACCACACAAATTCTGACCAGAGAACTACAGAGTACTCAACTCCTGACCACAACTACTGACCACAACCACACACCAACTGACCACAACCAAACAACTTCTGACCACAACCACACAACTTCTAACCACAACCACATAACTGCTTACCACAATTAGTGACCACAACCACACAACTACTGACCACAACCACACAACTTCTGACCACAACCGCACAACTACTGGCCACAACCACACAACTTCTGACATAAACCACACAACTACTGACCACAACCACACAACTGTTGACCACAACCACACAACTTCTGACCACATCTAGTGACCACAACCACACAACTACTGACCACAACCACACAACTGTTGACAGCAACCACACAACTACTGACCACATCTAGTGACCACTACCACACTACTACTGATAACAACCACACAACCTCTGACCACATCTAGTGACCACTACCACACTACTACTGATAACAACCACACAACTTCTGACAACAACCACACTTCTGCTGACCACAACTTCTGACCACAACCACACAACTACTGACCACAACCACAGAACTGTTGACAGCAACCACACAACTACTGACCACAACCACACAACTTCTGACCACATCTAGTGACCACTACCACACTACTACTGATAACAACCACACAACTAGTGACCAAAACCACTCAACTGCTGACCACAACTTCTGACCACAACCAAGTAACTACTGACCACAGCCACACACCTTCTGACCACACAACTGACCACAACCACATAACTTCTGACCACAACCACACAACTGCATATAACAGCTAGTGACCACATCCACACAACTACTGACCACAGCCACACAACTTCTGACAACATAACTACTGAGCACTCATCTACTGACCACAACTACTGACCAAAACCACACAACTTCTGCTGACCACAACCACAGAACTGCTGACCAGATCTATTGACAACAACCACACTGCTACTGACAACAACCACACAACTTCTGACCACAACCACACAACTACTGATAACACACCTATGGACCACTCAACTGCTGACAACAACTACTGACCACAACCACACAACTTCTGACCACAACCACAGAGAAACGTCTGACAGCAAAGGCAGAGAGCTGATGGATGTGACCACATCTTGTGACCATAACCACATAACTACTAACCACAACCACACAAGGTCTGACCACATATCTTACTACTGACCATATCCACAAAACTTTTGACCACAACCACACACCTACTGAACCACACAACTACTGAACACTATTGACTATAGATGGGAATTGTACATGATTTCACTATTCAAATAATATAATTAAAGTACAACTTTTTAAACTTCTTTCACTACTACAAAAATACTTTAGCATGCCCCACTTCACTATTAAAGTTACAATATAGTTCTTAAATGGTAAAAAGCTGATTTTGTCACATTACAGATGTGTGAGTCTAAAATCACACTTGGGTTTTTAGCCTGCTGGGTTGCAATAGTGCCAGAGAATTTGACTGACTGTCTAGGCCAGGCTATTGTGCAATAGTGCCAGAGAATCAGTTTATCTCTATGGGCCACAGATTTGTCTTTGTTTAGCAAAAGGTAGTTTTCTGAAAACATTTTAGTGATACTTTCTGCTGCTTCTCTCTCTCCTCTCCATATGGTCTCGCCTCACACACACAAACACACATACACACACAAACTCACACACAATAACAACACAGTCAACACAGTGTTGCGCTGTATATTGTCACCCTGTCCCCCAGACCCTCCAGATGGTTCCCCGACCTGCTCTGTTCTGCCAGCAATGAACTACTCCTCCATCAACCTGACCTGTTCATGGCCGGGGGGCCTGCCCACCCCTTCACTACGCTGGACCACAAACCTTCTGGCCCTGGCACAGGTACACACACACACGCACACATGTATACACACGCACACACGCAGAAAGGCTCCTAACAAATACAATTCTTGTTGTTCTGGTTGTTATTGCACCAGGGAGGGGCGTGGCTTGGGGGTGAAGGGGCGTGGCCAGCCAACCATGTCTCTGTACTGCAGTCTGGATCCCAGACCTCCAACAACTCTCTGTTCACCTGCCTGGGGATGCACCCTGCTCTCAACACCTCCACACAATGCACTGCACGGGCCTGTAAGTCTCACACACACACAGACATAAAATTGGCACAGGCATCACACAAACACAACGCTGCCCCAAACTTGCCCCTTCTCTCTCTCTCTCTCTCTCTCTCTCTCTCTCTCTCTCTCTCTCTCTCTCTCTCTCTCTCTCTCTCTCTCTCTCTCTCTCTCTCTCTCTCAGGGTCTCCTTATGGTGAGCCAGTGTGTTCTGCTTATGCCACCGGTAAGAACCAATACCTGCTGCTGTCCTGCTCCTGGGAAGGTAACCATGACCATCACAACAACCACTAACACCACAACAACATCCACAACCACAATCACAACAATAACAGAAATAATAATATTGTATTGTAGGTGGGTCTCCCAGGTCCATAGTGTGGTGGGAGGGGCCTAAAGGAGAGGGCAGGGGCCAAGGAGTGGAGACCTCTAACATCCTGGTACTTCGTTCTAACTCCACCCAGGATGGACAGACCTACACCTGCTACGCCAAACACCCCCTGGACACACACACCAGGACCTGCAGCCTTAGACTGGGTAAGCACATACACACAAACCAATAAGGTCTTACGGTTTCAGGTCAATTTTTGAAAAATCATGGACAAACATCTATTTTCAACCTATTTTGGACTCTTTCCACGTGGTTACAGGTTTTGAAAAAAGAATCAACCGTTTAGAAATTAATTCCAACTCGTTAAGCTTGGGGCGTTTGGGATAGTAAAAAAATATAATAATACCCTATTTCATGGTATGGTTAGCAGATGTTAATGCAGGTGTAGCAAAATTCTTGTGCTTCTAGTTTGTCGTGGCAATTTCCTGTATTACCAAATGAGGAGAGTTACAAAACACACACCAGTCAGAGTTATACTTAAACTTCATCTTTTAATAATATGAGCTTCACCATAGCCCTTTAACTCTAAGATAAATTCAGTGTCTATAATGAATTCTGAGAGTGCTTACAAAATAATACCAAGATCTTTTATAGCCAAGATACACCCCTCTCAACTTACATGAAGAACCACAGATCTTAGGAAAACTTCACAAAGGGCCTTTTACTTGAGAAAGGAGTATCCCATAGCCAGATAGCATTAGCTATAAATCATCGTTCAGTTTGGTCTCTAAGACGAGGTTCTAATCTTGTTCCTGGTACTTCATAGTACAAAAACACCAACTCATCCAATGGCATATATCAATTGTCAACTCTAGATACTCCCATCTCAAGTACACCCCACTCCTGGACAAGCTCACTGAGGGGAGTGAGCCTCTAGGTCATATACTATCTCAAGATAGGTGCAACATCAGAGGGGACATACAATGGTTCCAGACACTGCCATACACTGCCAATGGGAAAAGGAGGGAGTCACTGGTGTACAGACATTGTGGAGCCAAGAGATAATTGGTTCCCCCTTAATCACGCCATCCCTTCACATGGTTTAACAGATACATTCACATATGAAGACAATGTTCCATTCTGACCTCTCCCTTTCTGATATCCTGCATATAACCAGACATGTAAAAGACAAGCCTGACCTCTCCCCTCTCTGGGCCCCAAGTGACTTTTCCCTAGCTGAGAAGGGAAAAGTGCAACTGCCAACATTATAGTCCAAAGGGAGACATTCTAATGACAAGTATCTCACATAAGCATATTATGTAAATAAAACATCTTATTTATCTATGTTACCCAACTAATTCTGATTCATCCTCCACAAGTTCCAACAGTGAAGTAATATTGAACAACTAATCTAACAATTCCCAACAACTACCTAATACCCACAAATCTAAAGGGGTGAAGGAGAATATGTACATATAAATATATGGATGAGCGATGGCCGAGCGGCATAGGCAAGATGCAGTAGATGGTATAAATACAGTAAATACATGTGATATGAGTAATGTAAGATATGTAAACATTATTAAAGTGGCATTATTTAAAGTGGCATTGTTTAAAGTGACTAGTGATCCATGTATTAAAGTGTCCAGTGATTGGGTCTCAAAACAGTATATGCATGTGATATGAGTTATGTAAGATTTGTAGACATTATTGAAGTGGCATTATTTAGAGTGGAATTGTTTAAAGTGACTAGTGATCCATTTATTAAAGTGTCCAGTGATCGGGTCTCAATATCGGGCAGCAGCCTCTCTGAGTTAGTGATTGCTGTTTAACAGTCTGATGGCCTTGAGATAGAAGCTGTTTTTCAGTCTCTCGGTCCCTGCTTTGATGCACCTGTACTGACCTCGCCATCTGGATGATAACGGTGTGAACAGGCAGTGGCTCGGGTGGTTGTTGTACTTGATGATCTTTTTGGCCTTTCTGTGACATCGGGTGCTGTAGGTGTCATGGAGGGCAGGTAGGTTGCCCCCGGTGATGCGTTGTGCAGACTGCACCACCCTCTGGAGAGCCTTGTGGTTGAGGGCGGAGCAGTTGCCATACCAGGCTGTGATACAGCCCAACAGGATGCTCTCGATTGTGCATCTTTAAAAGTTTGTCAGGGTTTTGGGTAACAAGCCAAATTTCTTCAGCCTCCTGAGGTTGAAGAGGCGCTGTTGTGCCTTCTTCACCACACTGTCTGTTTGGGTGGACCATTACAGTTTGTCCGTGATGTGTTCGCTAAGGAACTTAAAACTTTCCACCTTCTCCACTGCTGACCCTTCGATGTGGATAGGGGGATGCTCCCACTGCTGTTTCCTGAAGTCCACGATCATCTCCTTTGTTTTGTTGATGTTGAGTGAGAGGTTTTTTTCCTGACACCACACTCCAAGTGCCCTCACCTCCTCCCTGTAGGCCGTCTCGTCGTTGTTGGTGATCAAGCCCACTACTGTTGTGTCATCTGCAAACTTGTTGATTGAGTTGGAGGCGTGCATGGCCAAGCAGTTGTGGGTGAACAGGGAGTGCACGAGAGGGCTGAGCACACACCCTTGTGGGACGCCAGTATTGAGGGTCAGCGAAGGCCCGTCAGAAAGTCCAGGACCCAGTTGCACAGGGCGGGGTTGAGACCCAGGGCCTGAAGCTTGATGATGAGCTTGGAGGGTACTATGGTGTTGAATGCTGAGCTGTAGTCAATGAACAGCATTCTTACATAGGTATTATTTTTGTCCAGATGGGATAGGGCAGTGTACAGTGTGATGGTGATTGCGTCATCTGTGGACCTGTTGGGGCGGTATGCAAACTGAAGTGGGTCTAGGGTGGCCGGTAAGGTGGCGGTGATATGATCCTTGACTAGCCTCTCAAAGCACTTCATGATGACAGAAGTGAGTGCTACGCAGCGGTAGTCATTTAGTTCAGTTATCTTTGCATTCTTGGGTGCAGGAAGAATGGTAGCCATCTTGAAGCATCTGGGGACAACAGACTGGGATAGAGAGCGATTAAATATGTCCATTAACACACCAGCCAGGTGATCTGCGCATGCTCTGAGGACAGCCTTGCGAGGGTTAACATGTTTAAATGTTTTACTCACATCAGCAATGGAGAAGGAGGGGGAGAGGGGCGCAGACTTTGTTAGCGAGCCGCGACGGTGGCACTGTATTATCCTCAAAGTGGGCAATGAAGGAATTTAGTTAGTCTGGAAGCTTGACGTCGGTATCCGTGGCGTGGCTGGTTTTGTTTTTGTAGTCTGTGATTTCCTGTAAACCCTGCCACATACGTCTCGTGTCTGAGCCGTTAAACTGCGACTCCACCTTGTCCCTGTGCCGGCATTTTGCTTGTTTGATTGCCTTGCGGATGGAATAATTACACTGTTTATATTCAGCCGTATCGCCTGACCTCTTTCCATAGTTAAATGCGGTGGCTGGCGCTTTCAGTTTTTTGCGAATGCCGCCATCCATAACAGTCTATTAGACATGTACTGGGTTTAACTAACAGTGTAATAGACGTGTACTGGGTTTAACTAACAGTCTAATAGACATGTACTGGGTTTAACTAACAGTCTAATAGACATGTACTGGGTTTAACTAACAGTCTAATAGACATGTACTGGGTTTAACTAACAGTCTAATAGACATGTACTGGGTTTAACTAACAGTCTAATAGACATGTACTGGGTTTAACTAACAGTCTAATAGACATGTACTGGGTTTAACTAACAGTCTAATAGACATGTACTGGGTTTAACTAACAGTATAATAGACATGTACTGGGTTTACATGGTGTCTGTATATTAAAATACAGTGATTGACTCTCTCTCCGTGTGTGTGTGTGTGTGTGTGTGTGTGTGCGTGTGTGTGTGTGTGTGTGTGTGTGTGTGTGTGTGTGTGTGTGTGTGTGTGTGTGTGTGTGTGTGTGTGTGTGTGTGTGTGTGTGTGTGTGTGTGTGTGTGTGTGTATATATATATAGAGGCTCCAGTCTTGTTGACCCAGCGTAGTGTGGTGTCTGTGTTTGAGGGCAGTGATGTCCAGCTCACCTGTATCCTGCAAGCTAACTATCCCCCGGTCAATCAGATCGTCTGGTTCAACAACCGCAGACAGGAAGTCATACAGGTACATGCCCTGCCCCCTCTGAATCTGGTGCCAATTACCTGCTGCTAACTCTTTGCGAATATAGGCCAGGTTACTGTACAGTACTTTGAAGGTCTAGGCCAGGTTACTGTAAGTTACTTTTAGGGTTTGGCCAGGCTGCTGTGAAGTACTTTGGCGTCTAAGTTATTGTAAAGTATTTTGAGGGCCTAGGCAAGGGTACTGTAAATAATTTTGGGGGTCTAGCTAACAATAAAGTATTTTGAGGGTCTAGGCAAGGGTACTGTTGGTTAACTGGTTAACAAGTGTTATGGCTTTACACCCCCTCCTATATTGAGGATAAAGAGTTACTTGCATAACAGAACACAGAGGGCGTTCTTTAATGGAAGCCTCTCAAACATAATCCAGGTAGAAGCAGGAATTCCCCAGGGTAGCTATTTAGGCCCCTTGCTTATTTCAATCTTTACTAATGACATGCCACTGGCTTTGAGTAAGGCAAGTGTGTCTACATACGCGAATGACTCAAAACTATACACATCAGCTACTACAGCGACTGAAATGACTGCAACACTTAACAAAGAGCTGCAGTTAGTTTCAGAATGGGTAGCAAGGAATTAGTTAGTCCTAAATATTTCCAAAACTAAAAGCATTGTATTTGGGACAAATCATTCACTAAACCCTAAACCTCAACTACATCTCGCAATAAATAATTAGGAAATTGAGCAAGAGTGAGGTGACTAAACTAATTGGAGTAGCCCATGATTGTAAACTGTCATGGTCAAAACATATTGATACAACAGTAGCTAAGATGGGAAGAAGTCTGTCCATAATAAAGCGCTGCTCTGCCGTCTTAACAACACAATCAACAAGGCAGATCCTACAGGCCTACTGGACTACTGTTCAGTTGTGTGGTCATGTGCCACAAAGAGGGACTTGGGAAAATTAAATTGGCTAAGAACAGGGCAGCACGGCTCTTAAAAGAACACATAGAGCTAATATTAATGCATGTCCATTTCTCATGGCTCAAAGTGGAAGAGAGATTTACTTCCTCATTACTTGTTTTTGTAAGAGGTGTTGACAAGTTGAAGGTACCGAGCTATCTGTTTAAAATACTAGCACACAGCTCGGACACCCATGCATACTCCACAAGACATGCCACCAGAGGTCTCTTCACAGTCCCCAAGTCCAGAACAGACTATGGGAGGTGCACAGTACTACATAGAGCCATGACAGCTCTGGGGCAGCTGTTTAGGCCCCTTGCTTTTTCAATTTTTACTAACGACATGCCACTAACTTTGAGTAAAGCCAGAGTGTCTATGTGTGTGGATGACTCAACACTATGCATGTCAGCTACTACAGCGACTGAAATGACTGCAACACTCAACAAAAAGATGCAGTTCTTTTCAGAGTGGGTGGCAAGGAATAAGTTAGCCCTAAACATTTCTAAAACTGAAAGCATTGTATTTGGAACTAAACACTCACTAAAACCTAAACCTCAACTAAATATTGTAATATATAATGTGGAAATTGAGCAAGTTGAGATGACTAACCTGCTTGGATTAACCCTAGATAGTCAAAACATATTGATGCAGTGGGGGGGGGGGGGAAGTCTGTCTATAATAAAGTGATGCTCTGCCTTTTAACAACACTATCAACAAGGCAGGTCCTACAGGCCCTAGTTTTGTTGCACCTTGACTACTGGTCAGTCGTGTGGTCAGATGCCACAAAAAAGGACTTAGGAAAATTGTATTTGGCTCAGAACAGGGCAGCACGGCTGGCCCTTGGATGTACACAGAGAGCTAACATTAATAATATGCATGTCAATCTCTCCTGGCTGAAAGTGGAGGAGAGATTGACTTCATCGCTACTTTTATTTATGAGAGGTATTGACATGTTGAATGCACCAAGCTGTCTGTCTAAACTACTGCACACAGCTCGGACACCCATGCATACCCCACAAGACATGCCACAAGAGGTCTCTTCACAGTCCCCAAGTCCAGAACAGACTATGGGAGACGCAAAGTACTACATAGAGCCATGACTACATGGAACTCTATTCCACATCAAGTAACTCATGCCAGCAGTAAAATTAGATTTAAAAAACGGATTAATTAAAACACCTTATGGAACTGCGGGGACTGTGAAGCAACACAAACATTGGCACACACACACGCACACACACACGCATACACACACACACACACACACACACACACACACACACACACACACACACACACACACACACACACACACACACACACACACACACACACACACACACACACACACACACACTATACATATACACATGGATTTAGTACTCTAGATATGTAGTAGTGGTGGAGTAGGGGCCTGAGGGCACACAGTGTGTTGTGAAATCTGTATTGTAATGTTTTTAAAATTGTATAAACTGCCTTATTTTTCCTGGACCCCAGGAAGAGTAGCTGCTGCCCTGGCAGCAGCTAATGGGGATCCATAAAAAATACAAAATACAAAAAAAGGTTATGAAAATGTGAAGATACATAGATATCTGCTGTATACTTTGTTTAATTAACTGCAGAACTACCTGTGACAAGTAGAGTTAAAATATGATTGGTTGATTCACAG
Source organism: Salvelinus namaycush (assembly GCF_016432855.1). Classification (NCBI taxonomy): domain Eukaryota; kingdom Metazoa; phylum Chordata; class Actinopteri; order Salmoniformes; family Salmonidae; genus Salvelinus; species Salvelinus namaycush. The sequence continues at coordinate 373,513 of NW_024061164.1, forward strand.
GAAGTAACGTGTAGAGTTAAAAGGTGATTGGTTGTTTGACAGGAAGTCCAGGAAGCCCTGGCCACAACCAGGAAGTATGTGCTGCGTCGCGCAGCTGCGTGGACCAACCTGACGGTCCTAGAGACGGATGGAACAACAGACAACGGCCAATACTGGTGCTCCGCTAGCAACGCTGTGGGAGGGACCGAGATCCCTGTTACGCTACTGGTCAAGAGTAAGATCCCTGTTACACTATTGGTCAAGAATAAGATCAATAAAGCTTTGGTCTGTACACCCACAAAACAAAACTAAATGGTTTTCTGATGAACTGAATGGCTATTTCATTACTGTTCTACTGTACCTCCTCTCATCCCCTTCTCTCTCTTTGACCCACCCCCCTCCCCCATCCTCTCTGTCTCCCTGCCCTCTCCCCCTCTCAGGATACCCCATGCCTCCCAATGTGACCCTGGTAAGGCTGGTTTACAGCAGTCGGCAGCGCAGAGAGGTGGAGCTGGAGTGGCAGATGGAGGGAGAAGGAGAAGGAGGAGAGGGAGGAGGGCTGACTGGGTTCATACTTGACCACAGACTAGAGGAGGCACCAGGGAGAAGGAGAGGAGAGGAGGAAAAAGAAAAGGACAGAGAGGAGGCTGGTGCAGATTCTGCTGACCAAGAGGTGAGCCAGAAAGAGAGTTGGGGGGGCCAGACACAGAATAATACAATTATGTTATTCTGTATGGAATAAGAAAGTTTATGTTGTTCCAGTAGATACCATGATATTTGTGTTCTATCTAGTAGATACCCTGATGGTTGTGTTCTATCTAGTAGATACCCTGAAAGTTGTGATCTATCTAGTAGATACCCTGATAGTTGTGTTATATCTAGTAGACACCATGATAGTTGTGTTCTATCTAGTAGATACCCTGATAGTTGTGTTCTATCTAGTAGATACCCTGATAGTTGTGTTCTATCTAGTAGATACCCTGATAGTTGTGTTCTATCTAGTAGATTCTCTGATAGTTGTGTTCTATCTAGTAGATACCATGATAGTTGTTGTCATAACATGGCCCTTTCTGGGTATAGATCAGGACATCCAGGTTCTGTTATCTCAGGTCGTAAGTTCCTGGCAGAGACTCTGTCCCCCTGGTCATGCAGATATAAAGACACAGAGAGAACAAAGGATTTCATGTGGCGAACTCCTAAATCCCCAAAATGGGAATATGAAACAAATTGTCCACTTGTGAGAAGGTGGGAATGGTCCGTGGACACTTAAGGGATGGGAATGATGAATAAGTTTCATTTGGTGACCTCAGAGAGGACCGGAAACACACATAACTATATCTCTGAATATGTACATTTGTCAATTATGGGGTTTGCATCTAATTCTGTATAAAATGAATTAGTAAAGATGAAACTATTTGTGAAATGATGTAATTATAATGTTAAACATTTAATGTGAGAGAATTGTATTCCCAACTAAGTTTAACTAGGTCATTGGTCCGCCCCCGTGAGCACAGACATGATCAGGCGTCATAGAACCGCTTTTTCTACTGTTACGAATAAAAACCCCTCCTGACGAAATCTTCTACGTACCACGTGGAAACTGAGGTGGCACAGGTTTGAGTACCAAGACTAATCAAACCCACAGCGTGAGCTGTGATTGCGAATAGTTATTGAATTCCTAACCATACCACGTGGATCATTGGCTACACGGCTGGAAATGGTTAAACTCTGAGACTATCAATCCCTACAGGAAAAGAGAAAATCTTTGATACAAATTACTAGTCTGCAGCTAGAAATTGTCAACCTGGGATGCGATTACCGACAACCGCCGAAACATCTATTCTATGAGAACATTTCTGTATGGTACTCTGAAGTATCTACTCTAACCACGAAAGACTTTGATCTTCAGGGAAACAGAAAGAGAAACAGATGAACTGACTATCCAGCAGACGGACCAGATTCCAACAGAAAAGATCACGACACATGGTCGTAAATATATTGATTGCAATTATTCCTGAATGAGTCAGCGTTCATGTGCAAAGGATTAGCATTTCAATTAATATAATTATAGTAGTACTGTGTGTCTTTCCCGCTCTCGCTCAGTCCGCACCCACTTCCTTTTCTCCACCAAGCCGTCATATCGGCTTAGACCACTAGGGAATATTCCCTATCCTTGTTAGTAACTATATCTACTGTTTCTTTATGCGTTTCTGTGATTATTTAGTTAGTAAATAAATGATTGAGACAATTGGTGTATGGATGATTCATAGTAAAGGCTGGGTTCGTGCAGATAACCAACAATTTACGACATTTCGAATGAGACTGATGTGATGTAAATGATAATACATTAATAAGAAGACTAATTGATCAGATACTAACATATCTGAAGAGTTATATTAGGAAAATTATAACTTTGTAATCTCAAGATTTTCCTTGGTGCACCGACTTCCTAGTTAATTACATTTACATGATTAGTTTAATCACGTAATAAAAATTTAGGAGAATTGATTTGACAAAATAAATGCCTTCACTTTTAATGATGCCAAAGACAAGACATTGTGTTCTCTATTGTAGATACCATGATAGTTGTGTTCTATCTAGTAGATACCCTGATTGTTGTGCTCTATCTCATAGATACCCTGATAGTTGTGTTCTATCTAGTAGATACCCTGATATTTGTGTTCAATCTAGTAGATACCATGATAGTTGCGCTCTATCTCATAGATACCCTGATAGTTGTGTTCTATCTAGTAGATACCCTGATAGTTGTGTTCTATCTACGCACAAAAAGCTTTTTTCTCTCAAATTCTGTGCACAAACGTGTTTACATCCCTTTTAGTGAGAATTTCTCATTTGCCAAGATAATCCATCCACCTGACAGGTGTGGTATATCAAGAAGCTGGTTAAACAGCATGATCATTACACAGGTGCATGTTGTCCAAGCTAATTCTCGTTGGTTATTGTCACAGCCGTGTATATCCCTCCTCAAGAAGATACCACGACGGCCCTCAAGGAACTTCACTGGACTCTATGTAAACTGGAAACCATATATCCAGAGGCTGCATTTATTGTAGCTGGGGATTTTAACTTATTCTGGCTGCAAGCCCGAGGCCGCCCACAATATGACAACAGCCACTTCAAGTGCAGGGCGCGAAATTCAAAAAGATATTTTTTAGAAATATTTAACTTTCACACATTAACAAGTCCAATACAGCAAATGAAAGGTACACATCTTGTGAATCCAGCCAACATGTCCGATTTTTAAAATGTTTTACAGCGAAAACAGCACGTATATTTATGTTAGCTCACCACCAAATACAAAAAAGGACAGACATTTTTCACAGCACAGGTAGCATGCACAAAGCCAACCTAACTAACCAAGAACCAACCAAACTAACCAAGAAACAACTTCATCAGATGACAGTCTTATAACATGTTATTCAATAAATCTATGTTTTGTTCGAAAAATGTGCATATTTCAGGTATAAATCATAGTTTACATTGCAGCTACAATCAGAAATTGCACCGAAAGCAGACAGAATAATTACAGACACCAACGCCAAATACGTAAATACTCATCATAAAACATTTCTGAAAAATACATAGTGTACAGCAAATGAAAGACAGGCATCTTGTGATTCCAGACAATATTTCCGATTTATTAAGTGTTTTACAGCGAAAACACAATATAGCGTTATATTAGCTTACCACAATAGCCAAAAACACAAGCCATTTCCCAGCAGTAAAAGTTAGCGATCGTAACAAACCAGCAAAAGATATATAATTTTTGACTAACCTTGATATTCTTCATCAGATGACAGTCCTATAACATCAGGTTATACATACACTTATGTTTTGTTCGAAAATGTGCATATTTAGAGCTGAAATCAATGGTTATACATTGTGCTAACTTAGCTACTTTTTCCCACAACGGCCGGATTTTTTTCTGACACTTTTTCTGACACACATATTCTGACCAAATAGCTATTCATAAACATAACTAAAAAATACATGTTGTATAGGAAATGATAGATCCACTAGTTCTTAATGCAATCGCCGTGTTAGAATTCTAAAAATAACTTCATTTTGACATACAGCTTCGGTATAGCTAGAGTACCCAAAAGCTGGGCGCCGACGACTAGTTCACATGTACGACAGATATATGAAATAGTATCATAAAATGTTTCCTACTTTTGCTGATCTTCCATCAGAATGTTGTACAAGGTGTCCTTTGTCAAGAACAATCGTTGTTTGGATTTAGAACGGCCTCTTTCCCTCTCGATTTAGCAAGCACACTAGCCAAGTGGCACGAATCTCTCCATGTCAACAAACGGAAGAGAACGGAACACGGCAAAACTCCCGAAAAAATTTCAATAATCTGATTAAACTATATTGAAAAAACATACTTTACGATGATATGGTCACATGTATCAAATAAAATCAAAGCCGGAGATAGTAGTCGCCTATAACGACAGCTTTTCAAAAGGCAAATCCAGGTCCCTCTTCGCGCCTTCCTGAAAACAGGAAATGGGGGACACGTCATTCCAAGAGCTGTAATTCGAGTCCAGATCAAGTTACACACTCCATTTCTTCTCTCACTCCTTGTCGACATCTAGTGGAAGACGTATGAAGTGCATCTAAACTAATAAATAACAAGGACTTTAATAGGCAGCCCCTAGAACAGAGCCTCAATTTCAGACTTTCCACTTCCTGTCAGGAAGTTTGCTGCAAAATGAGTTCTGTTTTACTCACAGATATAATTCAAACGGTTTTAGAAACTAGAGAGTGTTTTCTATCCAATAGTAATAATAATATGCATATTGTACGAGCAAGAATTGAGTACGAGGCCGTTTGAAATGGGCACCTTTTATCTGGCTACTCAATACTGCCCCTTGAGCCCAAACAGGTTAAAGCAACACATGTTGTGAATCCAGCCAACATGTCTGATTTCAAAAAGGATTTACGGGGAAAGCACACCAAACAATTATGTTAGCTCAGTACATAGCCACAGAAAAACACAGCCATTTCCCCAGCAAAATATAGTAGTAACAAAAAGCTAAAGATAAAATTAAGAGATAAAATTAATCACTAACCTTTGAACATCTTCATTAGATGACACTCATATGACATCATGTTACACAAAACATTTATGTTTTGTTCGATAATGTGCATATTTATATCCACAAATCTCGGTTTACATTGGCGCCATGTTCAGAAATGCCTCCAAAAGATCCGGAGTAATTACAGAGAGCCACGTCAAATAAGAGAAATACTCATCATAAACTTTGATGAAAGATACATGTTTTACATATAATTAAAGATACACTTGTTCTTAATGCAACCGCTATGTCAGATTAAAAAAAAAAAATTACGTAAAAAGCACACCATGCAATAATCTGAGACGGCGCTCAGATTTAACAACATTTCTCCGCCATGTTGGAGTCAACAGAAATACAAAATTACATCATAATATTCCCTTACCTTTGATTATCTTCATCAGAATGCAGTGCCAGGAATCCTAGTTTCACAATAAATCGTTGTTTTGTTCAATAATGTCCATTACTTATGTCCAATTAGCTAATTTTGCTAGCATGTGTAGTACACGTGTCCAAACGCTCGCGCAGATGCAGGCAAACGTCGGACGAAAACTTCATAAAGTTATATTACAAGTCGAATAAACTGGTCAAACTTAGTAGAGAATCAATCATCAGGATGTTGTTATCATATATATCCAATAACGTTCCAACCGGAGCATTCTTTTCAGTCTCTATAAGTAATGGAACGCATGGCCATATCATGTGGAAAGTGCGTGACCAAGAACTGGCACTCTGCCAGACCACTGACTCAAACACCTCCCGTCCGGTCCCACAACACAGCATAAGCTTCATTCCACGTTCTACTGACTGTTGACATCCAGTGGAAGGCGTAGGAAGTGCAAACAGATCCATATATTACAGGGAATTGAATAGGCGATGACTTTAACATCGACCACTCTCAGAATTCTCACTTCCTGTTTGGATTTTTTCTCAGGTTTTTGCCTGCCATATGAGTTCTGTTATACTCCCAGACATCATTCAAACAGTTTTAGAAACTTCAGAGTCTAATATGCATATATTATTATATGGGACAGAGTAGGAGGCAGTTCACTATGGGCACGCAATTCATCCAAAAGTGAAAATGCTATATCAAAGAAGTTAAGTGCTTTGAGAGACTAGTCAAGGATCTTGTCACCTCCACCTTACCTGCCACCCTAGACCCACTTCAGTTGGCATAACGCTCCAACAGATCCACAGACGATGCAATCGCCATCACACTGCACACTGCTCTATTCCATATGAACAATAAGAATACCTATGTAAGAACGTTGTTCATTAACTACAGCTTAGCATTCAACACCATAGTACCCTCCAAGCTCATCATCAAGCTTGAGGCCCTGGGTCTCAACCCCGCCTTGTGTAATTGGGTCCTGGACTTTCTGATGGGCTGCCCCCAGGTGGTGAAGGTAGGAAACAAAATCTCCACTTCGCTGATCCTCAACACTGGGGCCCCACAAGGGTGCGTGCTCAGCCCCCTCATGTACTCCCTGTTCACCCATGACTGCGTGGCCATGCACGCCTCCAACTCAATCGTCAAGTTTGCAGACAACACAACAATAGTGGGCTTGATTACCAACAATGACGAGACAGCCTACGGGGAGCAGGTGAGGGCACTCGGAGTGTAGTGTCAAGAAAACAACCTCTCACTCAACATCAACAAAACAAAGGAGATGATCGTGGACTTCAGGAAACAGCAGAGGGAGCACCCCCCTATCCACATCGATGGGACAGCAGTGGAAAAGGTGGAAAGTTTTAAGTTCCTTAGCGAACAAATCACGGACAAACTGAAATGGTCCACCCACACAGTGTGGTGAAGAAGGTGCAACAGCCTCTTCAACCTCTGGAAGCTGAAGAAATGTGGCTTGTCACCTAAAACCCTCACAAACTTTTCAGATGCACAATTGAGAGCATCCTGTTGGGATGTATCACCGCCTGGTACGGCAACAGCACCGCCCAAAACCGCAGGGCTCTGCAGAGGGTGGTGCGGTCTGCCCAACACATTACTGGTGGCAAACTCCCCGCCCTCCAGGACACCTACACCACCCGATGTCACAAGTAGACCAAAAAGATCATCAAGGACATCAACCACCCGAGCCACTGCCTGTTCACCCCGCTATCATCCAGAAGGCGAGGTCAGTACAGGTGCATCAAAGCTGGGACTGAGAGACTGAAAAACAGCTTTTATCTCAATGCCATCAGACTGTTAAACAGCCATTACTAGCACATTAAAGGCTGCTGCCTATAGGCATAGACTAGGAATCACTGGCCACTTTAAGGAATGGTACACTAGTCACTTTAATAATGTTTACATATCTGGCATTACTCATCTCATGTGTATATACTGTTTTCTATACTATTTTACGGTATCTCATTCACTTAATAATGTTTACATATCTTGCATTACTCATCTCATATTTATATACTGTTTTCTATACTATTCTACTGTATCTTAATCCGTTCCGCTGTGACATCGCTCGTCCATATGTATATAGCCTTAATTCATTCCTACTTAGATTTGTGTGTATTGAGTATTTGTTGTGTAATTTGTTAGATATTACTTGTTAGATATTACTGCGCTGTCGGAGCTAGAAGCACAAGCATTTCTCTACACCCACAATAACATCTGCTAATCACATGTATGTGACCAATAACATTTGATTTGATTTGAAAATGAACACAATTGCATTTTATCAATGGCAATTTGAACGTACAGAGATACCATGACGAGATCTTGCGGCCCATTGTCATCTGTTGACATCACCTCATGTTTCATCATGGTAATGCACGGCCCCATGTCACAAGGATCTGTACACAATTCCTGGAAGCTGAGAATGTCCAATTGGGCTACATACTCACAAGACATGTCACCCATTGAGCATGTTTGGGATGCTCTGGATCGACGTGTATGACAGCGTGTTCGAGTTCCCACCAATATCCAGCAACATCAGGCCACGATCAACAGCCTGATCAACTCTATGTGAAGGAGATGTGTCGCACTTCATAAGGCAAATGGTGGTCACACCAGATACTGACTGGTTTTCTGATCCACGCCCCTACCTTTTTTTTACGGTACACTATATATATATTTCAGCCACACCCATTGCTGAAAGGTGTATAAAATCGAGCACACAGCCATGCAATGTCCATAGACAAACATTTGCAGCAGAATGGCCTTACTAAAGAGCTCAGTGACTTTCAACATGGCACCGTCATTGGATGCAACCTTTCCAACAAGTCAGTTCGCCACATTTATGCCCTGCTAGAGCTACCCCGGTCAACTGTAAGTGCTCTTATTGTGAAGTGGAAACTTCTAGGAGCTCACAGAATGGGACAGCTGAATGCTGAAAAGCGTAGCACGTAAAGATCGTCTGTCCTCGGTTGCAACACTCCCTACCAAATTCCAAACTGCCTCTGGAAGCAAAGTCAGCACAAGAACTGTTCGTCGGAAGCTTCATGAAATTGGTTTCTATGTCCGAGCACCTGTACATAAGCCTAAATTCACCATGTGCAATGCCAAACGTCAGCTGCAGTGAAGTAAATGTACAGACCTGATCTACAATAAGAGCCAACAGAGACAGTACTTTCTCAAAAAGCTTGGATCTTTAATGTAGACTGTAGTATACTGACTCTGTTTTACAAATCTTTCATTGAGAGTATTTTAACTTTTTGTGTTGTTTGTTGGGTTGGCAATGCCACTGTCAGACAGATAAATATGCTGAGAAGGATTATCACCACAGCATGCAAGGAACTTGGAGTCAAACAGACAGGCCTGGATGAGATCTTTAAGGTCAGGGCCCTCTGCAAGGCTCACAAAATCATTTTAGACCCAAGCCAACCCCTGTACCCAGACTTTGAACTACTCCCCTCTGGGCGCAGGTATAGGGCACCCCTCAGCAGGAAAAACACAACTAGACAATCATTTGTGCCAGGTGTGATATCCCTCCTAAATAGCTCGGGCTAATGTTCCAATCAACTCAGTAAGGCCAGCAGGCTAGTCTTTTTTTAAAATTATTATTGATATGTAACTGTTATGAAAGTTGTATTGTCAATTTTGTTTTGTATTTAAATGCTACTTTAAACATGTACATGACACTGCAACAAAATTTCCCCATGGGGACAATAAAGTCAGTAAGTAAGTAAGCAGAACGGGACCGATGAGGGCTGAAGTGCGTAGCGTGTAAAAAATCATCTGTCGTCGGTGGCAACACTCACTTCCGAGTTCCAAACTGCCTCTGGAAGCAACGTCAGCACAAGAACTGTTTGTTTGGAGCTTCATGAAATGGGTTTCCAAGCCTAAGATCACCATGTGCAATGCCAAGCATCAGTTGGAGTGGTGTAAAGCTAGCTGCCATTGGACTCTGGAGCTGTGGAAATGTGTTCTCTGCAGTGATGAATCAACACTACCTGCCCAAATGCATAGTGCCAACTGTAAAGTTTGTTGGAGGAGGAATAATGGGTCTGGGGATGTTTTTCATGGTTCCGGCTCGGCCCCTTAGTTCCAATGAAGGGAAATCTTAACGTTACAGCATACATTGACATTGTAGACGATTCTGTGCTTCCAACTTTGTGGCAACAGTTTGCTGAAACTTTCCTGTTTCAGCATGACAGCACAAAGCGAGGTCCACATAGAAATTGTTTGTTGAGAACAGTGTGGAAGAACTTGACTGACCTGCACAGAGCCCTGACCTCAACCCCATTGAACACCTTTGGGATGAATTGGAACGACTGTGAGCCAGGCCTAATCGCCCAACATCAGTGCCAGAACTCACTAATGCTCTTGTGGCTGAATGGAAGCAAGTCTCCTCAGCATTGTTCCAACATCTAGTAGAAAGCCTTCCCAGAAGAGTGGATGTTGTTATAGCAGCAAAGGGGGGACCGACTCCGTATTAATGCCCATGATTTTGGAATGAGATGTTCGACAAGCAGTCCTCATACTTCTGGTCATGCAGTGTATCTGTGACCAACAGATGCATATCTGTGTTCCCAGTCATGTGAAATCCACAGATTAGGGCGTAATGAATTCATTTCAATTGACTGATTTCCTTATATGAACTGCAACTCTGTAAAATCGTAGAAATTGTTACATTTTTTAGCATTTATTTTTGTTCATTGCAAATATTAATATAGTTTTGTTGTTGTAGGAGCAGCGACAGAAAAAAAGGAGTAGTTTCTCTCCATGGAAGCAGGTGGTGGTATTGGAAGCCAGGGAGAGGGTCCACACACTGGGCAACATGACCCCAACAGATACCTACCAGATACGCATCACAGCTGTCAATCACAGAACCCTCGGACACCCCTCCCCCCCAGAAACACCAGGTGAGTGAGATATATTATTACTACTATTATTGTTACTACAATCATATTATTTTATGCTATTATATTAAAGAGGGGGGGAAAGGATACAGAGGAGGAGAGAGACAACGAGAGTGTGAGACAGAGAGAGAGGGAGGCAGAGAGAGTGGGGGATAGAGACAGCGAGAGAGAAGGAGACAGCGAGAGAGAGAGAGAGAGAGAGAGAGAGAGAGAGTTTGAGTTTTAAAAAACTTTATTGGGTCTGGGATCCCACAACACAATAAACACTCAAATCAAATCAAATTATATTTGTCACATACACGTGTTTAGCAGGTGTTATTGCTGGTGTAGCGAAATGCTTGTGTTTTTAGCTCTAACAGTGCAGTAATATCTAACAGTAAAATCTAAAAATCTCACAACAATACACACAAATCTAAAGTAAAGGAATGGAATTAAGAATATATAAATATTTGGGCGAACAATGTCAGAGCGGCATAGACTAAGATACAATAGAATAGGATAGAATACAGTATATACATATGAGATGAGTAATGCAAAATATGTAAGTATTATTAAAGTGGCTAGTGTTCCATTATTAAAGTGGCCTGTGATTCCAAGTCTATGTAATGGTTGTTGTCCTTGATGATCTTTTACGCCTTCCTGTGACATTGGGTGCTGTAGGTGTCCTGGAGGGCAGGTAGTTTACCCCCAGTAATGCGTTGGGCAGACCGCACCACCCTCTGGAGAACCCTGCGGTTGTGGGCGGTGCTGTTGCCGTACCATACGATGATACAGCCTGACAGAATGCTCTCAATTGTGCATCTGTAAAAGTTTGTGAGGGTTTTAGGTGACAAGCCACATTTCTTCAGCCTCCTGAGGTTGAAGAGGCGCTGTTGTGCCTTCTTCACCCCACTGTGTGGGTGGACCATTTCAGTTTGATGTGTACGCCAAGGATCTTAATTAAAACTTTACACCTTCTCCACTGCTGTCCCGTCGATGTGGATAGGGGGTGCTCCCTCTGCTGTTTCCTGAAGTCCACGATCATCTCCTTTGTTTTGTTGATGTTGAGTGAGAGGTTGTTTTCTTCACACCACACTCCGAGGGCACTCACCTCCTCCCCGTAGGCTGTCTCGTAATCATTGGTAATCAAGCCCACTACTGTTGAGTCGTCTGCAAACTTGATGATTGAGTTGGAGGCGTACATGGCCACACAGTCATTGGTGAACAGGAGAGGGCTGAGCACGCACCCTTGTGGGGCCCCAGTGTTGAGGATCAGCGAAGTGGAGATTTGTTTTCTGCCTTCACAACCTGGGGTCGGCCCATCAGAAAGTCCAGGACCCAATTGCACAGGGTGGGGTTGAGACCTAGGGCCTCAAGCTTAATGATGAGCTTGGAGGGTACTATGGTGTTGAATGGTAGGTTATAGTCAATGAACAGCATTCTTACATAGGTTTATCTCTTGTCCAGATGGGACAGGGCAGTGTGCAGTGCGATGGCGATTGCATCGTCTGTGGATCTATTGGGGCGGTAAGCAAATTGAAGTGGGTCTAGGGTGTCAGGTAAGATAAAGATAATATGATCCTTGACTTGTCTCTCAAAGCACTTCATGATGACAAAAGTGAGTGATACAGGGCGATTGACACTTTGCCTGTTTGATTGTTTGTCTTAGGGCATGGTGGGATTTCTGGATCGTTGTACAGCTCCTTGAAAGCGGTAGCTCTAGCTCGGTGCGGATGTTGCTTGTAATTCATGGCTTCTGGTTGGGATATGTACGTACGGTCACTTTGGGGACAATGCACTTATTGATGAATCTGGTGACTGAGGTGGTATACTCCTCAATGCCATGGGGTTAGGGAACATATTCCAGTCTGTGCTAGCAAAACAGTCCTATGGCGTTGAATCCGCGTCATCTGACCACTTCCGTATTGAGTGAGTCACTGGTAATTCCTTCGTTAGTTTTTGCTTGTAAGCAGGAATCAGGAAGATATAATTATGGTCAGATTTGCCAAATGGTGGGCGAGGGAGAGCTTTGTATGCAATAGCTTTGTGTGGAGTAAAGATGGTCGAGAGGTTTTTTCCCTCTGGTTGCATATCTGCTGCATACCTGCTGGTAGAAATTAGGTAAAACGGATTTAAGTTTCCCTGCATTAAAGTCCCCGGCCACTAGGAGCGCCGCTTCTGGATTAGCATTTTCTTATTTGCTTAAGACCTTATATAGCTTGTTGAGTGCGGTCTTAGTGCCAGCATCGGTTAGTGGTGGTAAATAGATGGCTACGAATATTATAGATGAGAACTCTTGGTAGATAGTGTTGTCTACTGCTTATCATGAGGTACTTTTCCTCAGGCGAGCAATACCTTGAGACTTCTTTAATATTAGACATCGCGCACCAGCTGTTATTGACAAATAGACACATACCCCTGCCCCTCGTCTTACCAGACATAGCTGCTCTGTCCTGTCGATTCACGGAAAACCCAGCCAGCTCTATATTATCCATGTCGTCGTTCAGCCACGACTCTGTGAAACATAAGATAGTAGGATCATCTAGTTTATTTTCCAATGATTGCACGTTGGCCAATAGTACTGATGGTAGTGGTGGTTTACACACTATCCTCCGAATTCTCACCAGGCACTGCAACCTCCACCCCCGTTTTCTCTGTCTTTTCTTCACGCGAATGACAGGGATTTGGGCCTGGTCTCGAGAAAGCAGTATATCCTTCGCTTCAGACTCTTTAAAGAAAACATAATTTTCCAATTTGAGGTGAGTAATCGCTGTTCTGATGTCCAGAAGCTCTTTTCGGTCATAAGAGACGGTAGCAGCAACGTTATGTACAAAATAAGTTCCAAACAAAGTAGCTCAGTTGGTTAGGAGCCCATAAAATGGCAGCCATCCCCATTCTGATTGGACAGTGCACTCAAGTGTTTTGGAAAGAAGAGAAAGAAGGGGTACCGGTCTGTAGTTTTTGACATCAGAGGAGTCGAGTGATGGTTTCTTGAGGAGGGGAGTGACTCAGGTCATGTGGAAATCAGAGGGGACGCAGCCAGTGGTCAGGGATGATTTAATGAGGGAAGTGAGAAATGGGAGAAGGTCTCCAGAAATGGTCTGAAGGGAGGGGGGGATGGTTTCAAGAGGGCAGTTTGTTGGGCAGCTGGACCTCACTAGTAGCAGGATTTTAAAGCATAGGGTAGTTCTGTGAGTGGGACCAATTGATTCAGTAGGCTGAATGAAGGAGGAGCAGATGTCGTCAACTTTCTTTTCAAAGTGGTTGACAAAGTCGTCCGCAGAGTGGGAGGAGGGAGGGAGGGAGGATTAAGAAGGGAAGAGAAGGTGGAAAATATTTTCCCAGGGTTAGAGGCAGAAGCTTGACATGCAGGGTGAAGAAAGTAGCTTTAGCAGCGGATTCAGAGGAAGATAATTTAGAGAGGAGGGAGTGGAAGGATGATAGGTCCTCTGGAAGTTTAGTTTTCCTCTATTTTCATTCTGTAAGATCACAATTAGTCACTCAGCCACGGAGCAGGGGGAGGCTGAGAGGAAAGGGGACAGTGCGAGTCACATGACCATCTGGGTAGGGGCTGAGTGGCTAGGGTTGGAGGAAATGGAAATAGAAAATGAAACAAAGTAGTCTGGAGGGTGGTTGCAGTGAGATTAGTAAGAGAACAGCCTCTGGTAAAGTTGAGGTCAAGCGTATTGCCTGCCTTGAGAGTGGAAGGGGAAAGGGTGAAGTCAAAAGAGGCAAGAAGGGGAAAGAAAGAGTTGGAAAGAAATTAATCGAAGGCAGATGTCGGAAGGTTGAAGTCACCAAGAATGAAGAGTGGTGAGCCATCTTCAGGAAATTAGCTTATCAAGGTGTCAAGCTCATTGATGAACTCTCCAAGGGCACCTGGTGGGCGATAGATGACAATAATGTTAAGTTTGAGTGTACAAGTGACAGTGACATCTTAGAATTCAAACGAGGAGATGGACAGGTGAGAGAGGGAGAAAATAGAAAATCTCCACTAAGGAGAAATTAGTAGCTCTGTGCCAGCATGCGATGACCAGATGCTCTCGGATTATGAGAAATGGTAGTCAGATGAAGGAAGAGCAGCTGAAGTAACAGTGTTCTCTGGGGTGATCCATGTCTCCTCAGGGCCAAAAAGTCAAATGACTGAAGGGCAGCATAGGCTGAGATAAACTATGCGTTCTTGACCACAGATCGCCAGTTCCAAATGCTTCCAGAGACCAAAAATTACATATGGGTTGTGTGCGCAGGGTACACTGAATTAGAAGGGTTGTAGTTTTGTCTATTCTGCTAGAGATTAATTCTGAACCCGTTAGCTTTGTCTGTTCTGTTAGAAATTAGTTCTGAACCTGTTAGCTCTGTCTATTCTGTTAGAGATTAGCTCTGAATGTTCTCTAAGCATCACTGATTCACTAACGTGCTAGCCGACATTATCCAGTTAATTTGTATGTACTGTAAGGACATGGTGCACCACAACCCAATGTTGACGATATATCACATATTTTGCCACAAAACATAGCTTGTTTAATTTAACTAGGCAAGTCAGTTAAGAACAAATTATTATTTACATTGACAGTCTACCCCGGACCAATTGTGCACCGCCCTTTGAGACTCCATTCATAACCGGATGTGATGCAGCCTGGATTCGAACCAGGGACAGCGTTGACCCCTCTCACACTGAGATGCAGTGCCTTACACTGCTGCGCCACTCGGGTGCCCAAAAGAATGAATCCTAGCTGTGCTCTTGTGCAAGTCACTATATAGCTGACAATGCAGATTTTAAGGTCATTTTCCCCAAAGGCATTTTGCAAAGATCACATTAACGTAAAAGCTGTAATCGGAAATGACCTGTAAATGTCAGGCTCGCTGTAAATGGTAGAGGGTATACATTTCTGTGTGTGTGTGTATGTTTGTGTGTGTGTGTGTGTGTGTGTGTGTGTGTGTGTGTGTGTGTGTGTGTGTGTGTGTGTGTGTGTGTGTGTGTGTGTGTGTGTGTGTGTGTGTGTGTGTGTGTGTGTGTGTGTAAAATGTGTGTATTTTGCAGCGGACCCTCCCTTCAGTGCGTACCCTGCTGTGATTGGAGCTGCCATTGGAGGGATGCTCATCACTACCATAGCAACTGTTCTGCTGTTCATGTACATAATCCGCAACCGCAACAACAACCCCAGTACGTACACACACCTACACACAAACATTACATACTCACGCACTACACACAAAAACACTATACACAGTTAGATTCCAAGAACACAGGATGAGATGTTACTATCCTTTGTACAAGCACTTCCAAGAGTTCATGAACAGTGAGCCTGGTGAAAATTGGGGAGCGCATCGTCAGTATTGTACCTTTGGTTCCTAGGGTGTTTCGGCCTTTCACACTATACACCCTCCCCAAAGGCGGCCAGCGACAGGGTGATCAATCCTACGCTTGCGTCCCATTCCCATAAATTATAATGTAAACTTAACCCTAACCCTCCAGTTATTGTAAACTCTAACCCTAACCATCCAGTTATTGTAGACTCTAACCATCCAGTTAATGTAAACTCTAACCATCCAGTTAATGTAAACTCTAACCATCCAGTTAATGTAAACTCTAACCATCCAGTTAATGTAAACTCTAACCCTAACCATCCAGTTAATGTAAACTCTAACCATCCAGTTAATGTAAACTCTAACTCTAACCATCCAGTTAATGTAAACTCTAACCATCCAGTTAATATAAACTCTAACCATCCAGTTAATGTAAACTCTAACCCTAACCATCCAGTTAATGTAAACTCTAACCATCCAGTTAATGTAAACTCTAACCATCCAGTTAATGTAAACTCTAACCATCCAGTTAATATAAACTCTAACCATCCATTTAATATAAACTCTAACCATCCAGTTAATGTAAACTCTAACCATCCAGTTAATGTAAACTCTAACCATCCAGGTAATGTAAACTCTAACTCTAACCATCCAGTTAATGTAAACTCTAACCATCCAGTTAATGTAAACTCTAACCATCCATTTAATATAAACTCTAACCATCCAGTTAATGTAAACTCTAACCATCCAGTTAATGTAAACTTTAACAATCCAGTTAATGTAAACTCTAATCTAACCGTCCAGTTAATGTAAACTCTAACCCTAACCATCCAGTTAATTTAAATACTAACTCTAATCAGGGGTGGAAGTAACTAACCTCTGGTGTAGACCCAACTAGCATGCTGACCCTGACCCTAACTAGCACGGTGACCCTGACCCTAACTAGCATGCTGATCCTGACCCTAACTAGCATGCTGACCCTGACTAACATGCTGACCCTGACCCTGACTAACATGCTGATGCTGACCCTAACTAGCATGATGATCCTGACCCTAACTAGCATGATGACCCTGACCCTAACTAGCATGATGACCCTGACCCTAACTACCATGATGACCCTGACCCTAACTACCATGATGACCCTGACCCTAACTACCATGATGACCCTGACCATAACTACCATGATGACCCTGACCCTAACTACCATGATGACCCTGACCCTAACTACCATGATGACCCTGACCCTAACTACCATGATGACCCTGACCCTAACTACCATGATGACCCTGACCCTAACTACCATGATGACCCTGACCATAACTAGCATGATGACCCTGACCATAACTACCATGATGACCCTGACCATAACTAGCATGATGACCCTGACCATAACTACCATGATGACCCTGACCCTAACTACCATGATGACCCTGACCCTAACTACCATGATGACCCTGACCCTAACTACCATGATGACCCTGACCCTAACTACCATGATGACCCTGACCCTAACTACCATGATGACCCTAACTACCATGATGACCCTGACCCTAACTACCATGATGACCCTGACCCTAACTACCATGATGACCCTGACCCTAACTACCATGATGACCCTGACCATAACTAGTATGATCACCCTGACTCTAACTAGCATGATGACCCTGACCCTAACTAGCATGATGACCCTGACCCTAACTAGCATGATGACCCTGACCCTAACTAGTATGATCACCCTGACTCTAACTAGCATGATGACCCTGATCCTAACTAGCATGATGACCCTGACCCTAACTAGCATGATGACCCTGACCCTAACTAGCATGATGACCCTGACCCTAACTAGCATGATGACCCTGACCCTAACTAGCATGATGACCCTGACCCTAACTAGCATGATGACCCTGACCCTAACTAGCATGATGACCCTGACCCTAACTAGCATGATGACCCTGACCCTAACTAGCATGATGACCCTGACACTAACTAGCATGATGACCCTGACCCTAACTAGCATGATGACCCTGACACTAACTAGCATGATGACCCTGACCCTAACTAGCATGATGACCCTGACCCTAACTAGCATGATGACCCTGACCCTAACTAGCATGATGACCCTGACCCTAACTAGCATGATGACCCTGACTCTAACTAGCAATGATGACCCTGACTCAAACTAGCATGATCACCCTGACCCTAACTAGCATGATGACCCTGACCCTAACTAGCATGATGACCCTGACCCTAACTAGCATGATGACCCTGACCCTAACTAGCATGATGACCCTGACCCTAACTAGTATGATCACCCTGACTCTAACTAGCATGATGACCCTGACCCTAACTAGCATGATGACCCTGACCCTAACTAGTATGATGACCCTGACCCTAACTACCATGATGACCCTAACTACCATGATGACCCTGACCCTAACTACCATGATGACCCTGACCCTAACTAGTATGATGACCCTGACCATAACTACCATGAAGAACCTGACCATAACTAGTATGATGACCCTGACCCTAACTACCATGACGACCCTGACCCTAACTAGCATGATGACCCTGACCCTAACTACCATTAAGAACCTGACCATAACTAGTATGATGACCCTGACCATAACTACCATGAAGAACCTGACCATAACTAGTATGATGACCCTGACCCTAACTACCATGATGACCCTGACCCTAACTAGCATGATGACCCTGACCCTAACTACCATGATCACCCTGACCCTAACTAACATGATGACCCTGACCCTGACTAACATGATGACCCTGACCCTAACTACCATGATGACCCTGACCATAACTAACATGATGACCCTGACCCTAACTACCATGATGACCCTAACCCTAACTACCATGATGACCCTGACCCTAACTACCATGATGACCATGACCCTAACTACCATGATGACCCTGACCCTGACTAACATGATGACCCTGACCCTAACTACCATGATGACCCTGACCCTAACTACCATGATGACCCTAACTACCATGATGACCCTGACCATAACTACCATGATGACCCTAACTACCATGATGACCCTGACCCTAACTACCATGATGACCCTGACCCTAACTACCATGATGACCCTAACTACCATGATGACCCTGACCATAACTACCATGATGACCCTGACCCTAACTAGCATGATGACCCTGACCCTAACTACCATGATGACCCTGACCCTAACTAACATGATGACCCTAACTACCATGATGACCCTGACCCTAACTACCATGATGACCCTAACTAACATCCTGACCCTGACCCTAACTAGCATGATGACCCTGACCCTAACTAGTATGATGACCCTGACCCTAACTAACATGATGACCCTGACCCTAACTAACATGATGACCCTGACCCTAACTACCATGATGACCCTGACCATAACTAGCATGATGACACTGACCATAACTAGTATGATGACCCTGACCATAACTACCATGAAGAACCTGACCATAACTACCATGATGACCCTGACCATAACTACCATGATGACCCTGACCCTAACTACCATGATGACCCTGACCCTAACTAGCATGATGACCCTGACCCTAACTACCATGATCACCCTGACCCTAACTAACATGATGACCCTGACCATAACTACCATGATGACCCTGACCATAACTACCATGATGACCCTGACCCTAACTACCATGATGACCCTGACCCTAACTACCATGATGACCCTGACCATAACTACCATGATGACCCTGACCCTAACTAACATGATGACCCTGACCCTGACTACCATGATGACCCTGACCATAACTACCATGATGACCCTGACCCTAACTACCATGATGACCCTGACCCTAACTACCATGATGACCCTGACCCTAACTACCATGATGACCCTGACCCTAACTACCATGATGACCCTGACTCTAACTAGCATGATGACCCTGACCCTAACTAACATGATGACCCTAACCCTAACTACCATGATGACCCTGACCCTAACTAGCATGATGACCCTGACTCTAACTACCATGATGACCCTAACTAGCATGATGACCCTGACTCTAACTAGCATGATGACCCTGACCATAACTACCATGATGACCCTGACCATAACTACCATGATGACCCTGACCATAACTACCATGATGACCCTGACCATAACTACCATGATGACCCTGACCCTAACTACCATGATGACCCTGACCCTAACTACCATGATGACCCTGACCCTAACTACCATGATGACCCTGACCCTAACTACCATGATGACCCTGACTCTAACTAGCATGATGACCCTGACCCTAACTAACATGATGACCCTGACCCTAACTACCATGATGACCCTGACCCTAACTAGCATCATGACCATGACCCTAACTACCATGATGACCCTGACCCTGACTAACATGATGACCCTGACCCTAACTACCATGATGACCCTGACCCTAACTACCATGATGACCCTAACTACCATGATGACCCTGACCATAACTACCATGATGACCCTAACTACCATGATGACCCTGACCCTAACTACCATGATGACCCTGACCCTAACTACCATGATGACCCTAACTACCATGATGACCCTGACCATAACTACCATGATGACCCTGACCCTAACTAGCATGATGACCCTGACCCTAACTACCATGATGACCCTGACCCTAACTAACATGATGACCCTAACTACCATGATGACCCTGACCCTAACTACCATGATGACCCTAACTAACATCCTGACCCTGACCCTAACTAGCATGATGACCCTGACCCTAACTAGTATGATGACCCTGACCCTAACTAACATGATGACCCTGACCCTAACTAACATGATGACCCTGACCCTAACTACCATGATGACCCTGACCATAACTAGCATGATGACACTGACCATAACTAGTATGATGACCCTGACCATAACTACCATGAAGAACCTGACCATAACTACCATGATGACCCTGACCATAACTACCATGATGACCCTGACCCTAACTACCATGATGACCCTGACCCTAACTAGCATGATGACCCTGACCCTAACTACCATGATCACCCTGACCCTAACTAACATGATGACCCTGACCATAACTACCATGATGACCCTGACCATAACTACCATGATGACCCTGACCCTAACTACCATGATGACCCTGACCCTAACTACCATGATGACCCTGACCATAACTACCATGATGACCCTGACCCTAACTAACATGATGACCCTGACCCTGACTACCATGATGACCCTGACCATAACTACCATGATGACCCTGACCCTAACTACCATGATGACCCTGACCCTAACTACCATGATGACCCTGACCCTAACTACCATGATGACCCTGACCCTAACTACCATGATGACCCTGACTCTAACTAGCATGATGACCCTGACCCTAACTAACATGATGACCCTAACCCTAACTACCATGATGACCCTGACCCTAACTAGCATGATGACCCTGACTCTAACTACCATGATGACCCTAACTAGCATGATGACCCTGACTCTAACTAGCATGATGACCCTGACCATAACTACCATGATGACCCTGACCATAACTACCATGATGACCCTGACCATAACTACCATGATGACCCTGACCATAACTACCATGATGACCCTGACCCTAACTACCATGATGACCCTGACCCTAACTACCATGATGACCCTGACCCTAACTACCATGATGACCCTGACCCTAACTACCATGATGACCCTGACTCTAACTAGCATGATGACCCTGACCCTAACTAACATGATGACCCTGACCCTAACTACCATGATGACCCTGACCCTAACTAGCATCATGACCCTGACTCTAACTACCATGATGACCCTAACTAGCATGATGACCCTGACTCTAACTAGCATGATGACCCTGACCATAACTACCATGATGACCCTGACCATAACTACCATGATGACCCTGACCATAACTACCATGATGACCCTGACCATAACTACCATGATGACCCTGACCCTAACTACCATGATGACCCTGACCATAACTAACATGATGACCCTAACTAGCATGATGACCCTGACCATAACTACCATGATGACCCTGACCCTAACTACCATGATGACCCTGACCATAACTACCATGATGACCCTGACCCTAACTACCATGATGACCCTGACCCTAACTAGCATGATGACCCTGACCCTAACTACCATGATGACCCTGACCCTAACTACCATGATGACCCTGACCCTAACTAGTATGATGACCCTGACCCTAACTACCATGATGACCCTGACCATAACTACCATGATGACCCTGACCCTAACTACCATGATGACCCTGACTCTAACTACCATGATGACCCTGACCATAACTACCATGATGACCCTGACCATAACTACCATGATGACCCTGACCCTAACTACCATGATGACCCTGACCATAACTAACATGATGACCCTGACCCTAACTAGCATGATGACCCTGACCCTAACTACCATGATGACCCTGACCCTAACTACCATGATGACCCTAACTACCATGATGACCCTGACCATAACTACCATGATGACCCTAACTACCATGATGACCCTGACCCTAACTACCATGATGACCCTGACCCTAACTACCATGATGACCCTAACTACCATGATGACCCTGACCATAACTACCATGATGACCCTGACCCTAACTAGCATGATGACCCTGACCCTAACTACCATGATGACCCTGACCCTAACTAACATGATGACCCTAACTACCATGATGACCCTAACTAACATCCTGACCCTGACCCTAACTAGCATGATGACCCTGACCCTAACTAGTATGATGACCCTGACCCTAACTAACATGATGACCCTGACCCTAACTAACATGATGACCCTGACCCTAACTACCATGATGACCCTGACCATAACTAGCATGATGACACTGACCATAACTAGTATGATGACCCTGACCATAACTACCATGAAGAACCTGACCATAACTACCATGATGACCCTGACCATAACTACCATGATGACCCTGACCCTAACTACCATGATGACCCTGACCCTAACTAGCATGATGACCCTGACCCTAACTACCATGATCACCCTGACCCTAACTAGTATGATGACCCTGACCCTAACTACCATGATGACCCTGACCATAACTACCATGATGACCCTGACCCTAACTACCATGATGACCCTGACTCTAACTACCATGATGACCCTGACCATAACTACCATGATGACCCTGACCATAACTACCATGATGACCCTGACCCTAACTACCATGATGACCCTGACCATAACTACCATGATGACCCTGACCCTAACTACCATGATGACCCTGACTCTAACTACCATGATGACCCTGACCCTAACTAGCATGATGACCCTGACCCTAACTAACATGATGACCCTGACCATAACTAACATGATGACCCTGACCCTAACTAACATGATGACCCTGACCCTAACTACCATGATGACCCTGACCCTAACTAGCATGATGACCCTGACCCTAACTACCATGATGACCCTGACCCTAACTACCATGATGACCCTGACCCTAACTACCATGATGACCCTGACCCTAACTACCATGATGACCCTGACCCTAACTACCATGATGACCCTGACCCTAACTACCATGATGACCCTGACCATAACTACCATGATGACCCTGACCCTAACTAGCAAGATGACCCTGACTCTAACTAACATGATGACCCTGACCATAACTACCATGATGACCCTGACTCTAACTAACATGATGACCCTGACCCTAACTAGCATGATGACCCTGACTCTAACTAACATGATGACCCTGACCATAACTACCATGATGACCCTGACTCTAACTAACATGATGACCCTGACCATAACTACCATGATGACCCTGACCCTAACTACCATGATGACCCTGACCCTAACTAACATGATGACCCTGACCCTAACTAACATGATGACCCTGACCCTAACTACCATGATGACCCTGACCCTAACTACCATGATGACCCTGACCCTAACTAACATGATGACCCTGACCCTAACTACCATGATGACCCTGACCCTAACTACCATGATGACCCTGACCCTAACTACCATGATGACCCTGACCCTAACTACCATGATGACCCTGACCCTAACTACCATGATGATCCTGACCATAACTACCATGATGACCCTGACCATAACTACCATGATGACCCTGACCATAACTACCATGATGACCCTGACTCTAACTAGCATGATGACCCTGACCCTAACTACCATGATGACCCTGACCCTAACTAGCATGATGACCCTGACCCTAACTACCATGATGACCCTGACCCTAACTAGCATGATGACCCTGACCCTAACTAACATGATGACCCTGACCCTAACTACCATGATGACCCTGACCCTAACTACCATGATGACCCTGACCCTAACTAGCATGATGACCCTGACCCTAACTAACATGATGACCCTGACCCTAACTAACATGATGACCCTGACCCTAACTACCATGATCACCCTGACTCTAACTAGCATGATGACCCTGACCATAACTACCATGATCACCCTGACTCTAACTAGCATGATGACCCTGACCCTAACTAACATGATGACCCTGACCCTAACTACCATGATGACCCTGACCCTAACTACCATGATGACCCTGACCCTAACTAACATGATGACCCTGACCATAACTAACATGATGACCCTGACCATAACTACCATGATGACCCTGACCCTAACTACCATGATGACCCTGACCCTAACTACCATGATGACCCTGACCCTAACTAACATGATGACCCTGACCATAACTAACATGATGACCCTGACCATAACTACCATGATGACCCTGACCCTAACTACCATGATGACCCTGACCATAACTACCATGATGACCCTGACCCTAACTACCATGATGACCCTGACCCTAACTAACATGATGACCCTAACTAGCATGATGACCCTGACCCTAACTAGCATGATGACCCTGACCCTAACTACCATGATGACCCTGACCCTAACTAACATGATGACCCTAACTACCATGATGACCCTGACCCTAACTACCATGATGACCCTAACTAACATCCTGACCCTGACCCTAACTAGCATGATGACCCTGACCCTAACTAGTATGATGACCCTGACCCTAACTAACATGATGACCCTGACCCTAACTAACATGATGACCCTGACCCTAACTACCATGATGACCCTGACCATAACTAGCATGATGACACTGACCATAACTAGTATGATGACCCTGACCATAACTACCATGAAGAACCTGACCATAACTACCATGATGACCCTGACCATAACTACCATGATGACCCTGACCCTAACTACCATGATGACCCTGACCCTAACTAGCATGATGACCCTGACCCTAACTACCATGATGACCCTGACCCTAACTAACATGATGACCCTAACTACCATGATGACCCTGACCCTAACTACCATGATGACCCTAACTAACATCCTGACCCTGACCCTAACTAACATGATGACCCTAACTACCATGATGACCCTGACCCTAACTACCATGATGACCCTAACTAACATCCTGACCCTGACCCTAACTAGCATGATGACCCTGACCCTAACTAGTATGATGACCCTGACCCTAACTAACATGATGACCCTGACCCTAACTAACATGATGACCCTGACCCTAACTACCATGATGACCCTGACCATAACTAGCATGATGACACTGACCATAACTAGTATGATGACCCTGACCATAACTACCATGAAGAACCTGACCATAACTACCATGATGACCCTGACCATAACTACCATGATGACCCTGACCCTAACTACCATGATGACCCTGACCCTAACTAGCATGATGACCCTGACCCTAACTACCATGATCACCCTGACCCTAACTAACATGATGACCCTGACCATAACTACCATGATGACCCTGACCCTAACTACCATGATGACCCTGACCCTAACTAACATGATGACCCTGACCCTAACTAACATGATGACCCTGACCCTAACTACCATGATGACCCTGACCCTAACTACCATGATGACCCTGACCATAACTACCATGATGACCCTGACCCTAACTACCATGATGACCCTGACCCTAACTAACATGATGACCCTAACTACCATGATGACCCTGACCCTAACTACCATGATGACCCTAACTAACATCCTGACCCTGACCCTAACTAGCATGATGACCCTGACCCTAACTAGTATGATGACCCTGACCCTAACTAACATGATGACCCTGACCCTAACTAACATGATGACCCTGACCCTAACTACCATGATGACCCTGACCATAACTAGCATGATGACACTGACCCATACTAGTATGATGACCCTGACCATAACTACCATGAAGAACCTGACCATAACTAACGCATGATGACCCTGACCATAACTAACAATGATGACCCTGAACCCTAAACTACCATGAATGACACCTGACGCCTAACTAAGCATGATGACCCTGACCCTAACTACCATGATGACCCTGACCCTAACTAACATGATGACCCTAACTACAATGATGACCCTGACCCTAACTACATGATTGACCCTAACTAACAGCCTGACCCTTGACCCTAACTAACATGATGACGCCTAACTACCATGATGACCCCTGACCCTAACTACCATGATGACCTAACTACCACCTGACCCTGACCTGACTAGCATGATTGAAACTGACCCTAACTAGTATAGACCCTGACCCTAACTAACATGGATGACCCTGACCCTAACTAACTGATGACTGACCCGAACGACCTATGATGACCCTGACCATTAAACTAGCATGATGACCTGACCATAACTAGTATGATGACCCTGACCATAACTACATGAATACATGACATAACTCCATGATACCCTGACCATAACTCCATGATGACCCTGACCCTAACTATCCCATGATGACCTGACCCTAACTACCATGATGACCCTGACCCTAACTACCATGATCACCCTGACCTAACTAACATGATGACCCTGACCATAACTACCATGATGACCCCTGACATAATACCATGAATGACCCTGACCCTAACTACCATAGATGACCCGACCCCTAACTACGCCATGATGACCCGACATAACTACCATGATGAACCCTGACCCCTAACTAACATGAGACCCTGAACCCTGACGTACCATGATTGACCCTGACCATACTCCATGATGACCCTGACCCACCTACCATGATGACCCACCCTGCCCTACTACCAATGATGACCCTGACCCTAAAACTACCATGATTACCCTGACCCTAACTACAATGATGACCCTGACTCTAACTAGCATGATTACCCTGAACCTAACTACAATGATAACCTGACCCTAACAACTGATGACCTGCCCTAACTAGCAATGATGCCCTGACTCTAACTACCATGATGACCGCTAACTAGCATGATGACCCTGACTTTAAAACTAGCATGATGACCCTGACCAGAACTACCATGGATGACCCTGGACCATAACTACCATGAATTACCACCTGACCCTAACTACTGGATGAACCTGACCCTACTACCATGATGACCCTGACCATAACTACCATGATGACCCTGACCATAACTACCATGATGACCCTGACCCTAACTACCATGATGACCCTGACCATAACTAACTGATGACCCTAACTAGCAGATGACCTGACCATAACTACATGGATGACCCTGCCTAACTACCATGATACCCTGACGCATAACTACATGATGACCCTGACCCTAACTACCATGATGACCCTGACCCTAACTACCATGATGACGCCTGACCCTAACTACTACCATGTGACCCTGACCTAACTACCATGATGACCCTGACCCTAACTACCATGATGACCCTGACCCTAACTATATTGATGACCCCTGACCTAACAACCTGATGGACCCTGACCATAACTACCATGATTGACCCTGAACTAACTACATGATCACCCTGACTCTAACTACCATGATGAACCTTGACCATAACTACCATGAGACCCTGATACCAGAACTCATGATGACCTGACCCTAACACCATGATGGACCCTGACCATAACTACCATGATGACTCCTGACCCT